>NC_141393.1:55540596-55785596 GCF_034619465.1 Leptosomus discolor | reverse complement strand
GAATGATTGCCTTTGCTGGTCAAATTATACTCAGCTGGAGTTTAACCTACAACTGTCTTCTGTTAAAAAGTTCTCATTCTCTACACTTTTGGACCTTCATCATAGAGAACCCTTGGTACCTTCATCAAAACTGTATTGTCACAGAAACTTCTCTGAATGACAACATGTTTGGTGGAGCAGTCCTGCAGCCAGTTTTTGCTTGAGCAAGCAGAGAGTTCCTTTTTCAGGAGTGCTTACAAAAGGCATGGTTTGGCGTAAAGCAGGAGGTGCTGAGGCTCTCAGAGTACTCAATGAAGAAAGATAGAGAGATGCTTCAGATTCAGTTAACAGGAGTGGTCTTATTTAGATGTTCTAACTCACCTTGCAGAAACTAAAATACTCATTTCAGTGTCAGGATATTATAGAAGGACTACATTTGCTTCATGCCCTGCTGAGAGAACCTAGCAAGAGCTATTATCAAAGACTCCTTTTCTCCTCAGTCATTTAATAGTAGCAGCTTCTCTTTTATTCTGTGCTCTTGGAGAGCAGAATAGGAAGTGATAATCTCCTTGGAATACAGCAGACACCTGTTTGATAAGTGGTAATTGCATTATTCCTGGAGGATTATCACAGTGGTGCTTGTTTCTTTGTAATGAAACTCCACTATATAAGCAGAGCACAGCTTCACTAGAAGATGTACGAAAATCCATTGCAACAGATTGAAGGTGTTTAGGACTCTGTAAACAGTTTTACTTAAGTGTGTGGTACATGGTCTCACCATGTAATAGCAGAAGAAAGCTATGTAAAATTACAGCATCATTTTTGTTGTTTTATACGTGAGTAAAAAGTTTGCTTGGGGTTTGTTCTAGTTGTGTACAGAGCCTAATATAATAGTCTCAAATGCTTCCTTTAAAAAAAGGTGGTATTTAAATAATGTTAAATTACTCCATAGATAACTTTTTTAATGCTTAGAGCGGAGCTGATGAGGTCTTCTGTTGGGAATTTTTTGTTACAGTCCAATAAACTGTTGATAAAACATGAAACCAAGAAAATATTAGTTGACAAATCTATTTTAGACAGGTAACTTCCTCTACCAAACAAGAGAAGAGCTCTGTTTTCAATAGCAGTCACTGGATTGAATTCCTTTTCTAAACATGGTTACTGCCTAGTGGTCAAAACATAGACCTGAGACAGATTTGTAGCTCTGCAGACTTTACTTACGACATTTAATAAAAAGCTTTACTTAAGCAACTCAAGCCTTCCCATTTCTAAAAGGAGGCCTGAGATTTAGTGCTGAACTCTCATAAGAGTCAGAGAAAAGTAGCTACATGGCCTCAGCTGGATTCTGGTAGAAACTGGCCATGTTATTTTTGTTGGATGGCTAAGAAAATCCAGTCAAAAATGTTGGGAATATTTCATGTTTGTCTAGTTCTTAGAGGTCTCAGAATAGAAAGACCCTTTATAAATGCTTAAATTCTTGGTTATTGATGTTCTTTATCTTTTTCTTGTCACACGTGAAACTATCCTATATCAGCCAAGCATATTCAATATGAAGTTATACTGAATTAATTAAATTAATGCATTTTTACCTGCAACCGCCCCGACCCAACAACTTACCATTTAAGGACACTAAAATATTGTTTAGTATTAATACAATTCATTATTTCTAGATTTGAACCCTTTTCTTTTGTGGAGGTTATGTACTCAGTGCTTTTAGTGCTACTGATGTAAAGAGTTAAAGGCTTTTGCCTATATTCTAGGAAAGGGAAATGGCAAATAAACAGTCATCCTTTTCAGAAGCTCATCTTTAGGAGTCAGTAACACTATGTTTTCAAAAGGCTAACATTGCAAAAATCCAATTGTTCGAAAAGTGATATTCAGGAAGAAGAGGCAGCATTAACAGTCTATTTGAACTGTTTATTGGAAGCAGTGTTGCTAGCACAACTGCTTGAACTCTGCCAGGGAATTATATAGCACTGGAAACATATCCAGGCACTCTTCTGTTTGCCATCCAAAGCATTGTACAATGCTGTGAAGTAAATGGCATCCCACCATAGACCAGAAACGTGCCAAGTATTTGACTGATACTCTTTGTGAATGCAAAGCAGTTCCCAAGATGTATCTGTGAATGTCTGTGGGCAATATGTGATCTGGATGAATCAAATTGGTTGTTGGTCTATACTGTTGCTTATTATTTTGCTTGCAATTCTTTCTTGCCTTAAAAATATGTTTAACAGTTTTGTATTATCTTCTGAATAGTAAAAAATAGGTGATCTGTGATCAATCTTAGAACAAACAAGATTATTATACCCTCTTCTATGGCAGTTATACCGTTACTCAAAGAAATATCAGAAACTTAGCAGACGCTGTGTTTCAACACAGAAGACCGCAAATGAAACAGAAGAATGTTAGTACCTTGATTATTTTTCAGCCCTTACACTGTGAAGAATTTTGAGGAAAGGAAATGTAGGAAGACAGGTTAACTCTAGTGTTTTTGCAATTGTTATGAGTCTGAATCCATGTTAAGTGCACCTGAATTTTTCACAGTCACCATTAGAGTATCAAAAGTAAGAGTAAGCAGTATCACAAAATACCATAAGCAGACTGCAGAGCCTATGATTGTCCTCAGAGAACTGATGGATGAGTGGATGCTGACTCTTTCCCACGTTTTCAGGTACTAGATGGACTCTCGTCCTTTTTCTTATAGACCTTTTCTTTTGTTTACCTTGATTCTCTTTTCATTTGGTAACATGAAATCAATGAATCCTTTGACTCCTAGTATTTGTTGTCACCCAAAGGCAATCTCTCTCTAGCTTGGGAAAGGCTAGGAATCCCAGTTTATCTATGAATAACACTTCATTAGTTGTAATAGATTTTGTTTTGGTGAGAGAATATTTATTTTTGATTCATGAGATACTCAGGAATGTACAGTGAGTATGACCTGTCCCTGGGCATGTATGTTTTGTAGATCAGTTCACACAGGTGTACTTATTAATAAACTCACTTAACCAATTTACATGCATAAGTTTTAACCACTGAGTAATTAGTGAAAGCATTGCTGAGGAACTGGAAATTTGGGAAATGTGTCATTATTTGCATATCAGTATAAAGCAATTACTAAATTAAAGAGTGCACGTTGTGACAAACATGAAGCTCCTTTACTGTTGCTTTGTCAGTGCACATTAACATCAACTTGATGTGAAAGCCTGGCTTTCTCTGCATGAACTAAAAATCCTAAGGCAGAAGTACACAATGAATCACCCAGAGTTTGGAGGCTAGCACGCTGAATTGCCTTGGGGTTCAGACCGAGGAAAGAAAAAACTGATGTAAAAGACCATTGAGAAAACGTATCAGTGGAAAGTAATTAACTCAAGATCCACAATTAGCCCCATGGTCTGTACTTAACTGTGTTCCAGGTCTTTCAGCATTTATTTAATTCTGTTACCCCGTGTTTCAAATAGCTGCAAATGGCTTGGCAGATTTTTCGTCCTTTTTGATATTTACAGTTTTTGTTTAAGAAAAAGAATGAGCTCTGTAAGTGATCATGGGCATTTATTTCAGTTTCTGAAGTATATCTCTTTCTTAGTAGAATCTGTTGTACAAGGAAGTATTATTTTCCTTTCGTTTCCTTTAAATATATTTGTGGTTTGAAGCAACATTAAGTACTGCAGTATCTGTCCTTCTGCTTTAATTCCTAATTTGCCTAACTAGGCTTAATCAAATGAGAAATAATCAAAACCAGGGATAATTTTCTCTTTCATTCAGCTAGCAAACAAGAGTGATAGATTCACAGTAATACGGCTGGTGATTAACAGCAAGCGTAGCAAAAATTGGCCTGTGTGTTCAACCAGTGTACCAGAGCTGGGTGTTCCCAGAGGACCAGGCACAACTTTTTCTCAAGCTTGTACAGAGACTGTCAGTAGTGTTTTGTGAAGCTTGCTTTATTGTGGTTGAGGTTGTGACTGCATCATCTGGTGTCTGAAAGACACAAGTGGCCTGCTCACTGTGCTGTGGACTCTTCTCCGGCCTTCCTCCTCCTGCTCCATGTGCTGTTTATCCACAAGTCAATTCCAGAGCATCTCCACTGTGCTGCTGCCTTCAGCACATTGTGTAAAGATCTCCCAGCGTTGTGCTTTATGCTGCAGCAGAAGCGATAAGATGCATATGTCTAATACTCAGCCTTTTGTAATAAGCTGCAGAAGAATTTTGGAGAATTAAGCAAAGCAATCTCTTAATCCTAATCTAAAGAATTTATCAAATTTTTAAAATATATTAATATTTAACTCTTTTTTTCAGTTCAGATCTTTTTTAACTTTTGAGTTCTGTGCTTTAACTCTATAGCATTCCTTTGTGATTTTAATCTTCATTATAGTTCAAAGATCTGCCATGGGAACATCACTGAAATCCTTGGAATGAATTTCCTACAACCTGTGTTGACAGGTTTAAATTACGTACTCTGACACTGTTCTTGTGGCTGGATTAGAAACTTTTTTTCAAGTTAAACCTGCGATAAGTAATTGTCACAGCGCGCTGGCATAATGCTAATGTGAAGTGACATGTCCAAACTGGCCTCAGTAACATGAAGAACCCTAACAGGTGTGAGGGGTGGATCTTCCCATGGGCCCTGCTGAACTTCTAACAGGGGAAAAATAGTAGAAAAAGTGAAATGAACCTTGAATAAAGCTGTCAGCCATAATTATCTCAGCAACACTTTGTGAGGAGTTAAAATAAGCATTGCTGATTTATAACCTGAACACACTCCACCCTAGAGATTTTTTTTTCCTCCAGTTAGTGTTTAAAACGAAATGTTGAATACCTGCCAAGAATTTTTTTTTTTATTGAAGATGCATAATGAAAATGAAGTTGTTTTCCAGAGAAAGTTAATTTCAAGGGCTGTCAAATTTTTTAAACTCTTCTGTTCATTTTAATATTTGTACAATAGTTTAGTAAAACAAACAAACCTAGAGAATACTTGACTGTTTTTTCCCCAGCTAATGCTATTTGATGTCAAAAGACGATGTGGCTAATGTAGAATTACATCTGCTTTTTATTGTTGTTCAAAAAGGGATAGGGGTTTATGTGATAGTAGGTAGGCTTTGGCTGGTTGATTTATTTTTTTAATTATGTACTAAACTTGAATAGCAATGTCTTGTTGACCAGTATAGACTGAAGAGAGCTCTTCAGTCCTGTATAGTGAATCTCTGAGTCTCATAATTAGTTTCATAGTACAAAAAAAGCGCACTTGTTTCAGTAAATTTCAAAAAAATACATTTGATAGACTTCTTTTTAAAATTGGAATGTACCTTCATTTTACAGTGGGATACTTGTTCATTGTTGCTGTATTAACACTTGTTTTATGTATACAATATATTTCGGTATGGATAGAAGTAATCTTACAGTCTATTACTAATGAAAGAATACTTGCTAGCTTTGAGAAAAGAGCAAAGCAAAAGATGAACATTAATTCACAGAAAACCTTTAATCTCTTGAAGTTTTAAACATTACTTTTAAACATGGACACGTGGGAATTCTTAAATCTTATGTCACTTCGAGTTGGTGAGATTATACACTGAAAACAAGATAGGTTATTTAATGTATAATTATACAGTGATAAGTGATGGGTTTGACAGTGTTGAGCACCTATTTGTTCCCAAGGAATTTAGTGAGGGTTTGTCTGAGCTCAACAGGCTGCCCACACATTGTTAATAATGCTTGGATAAACACTGAGTACTAGAGCCACGGCAAGAACAACCTAGTATGAATGATCTCTCATGTCATAGCATCATTTTTCTTGAAATGATGAGACTCTTGAGTATCCTCAGAAATAATATGAGCTGCTTGGGCGTCCACCATCTCCTTCCTGCATGGATTGGTTTCTATAAGTTTGGGTGTCCAACCAGAAAAGAGAGTGGAACCATCTGATATTCTCTGGAGAACTGCAAAAAATTAATGTACTCTTATTTCCCCTGCTTCAATATTCATATTTAAGGGCTGTGCTGAATGCATTTAGAAACCACTATTTTCTTCAGCTGTTTGTATAATGGAAACCTTCCCACTCTTACATTGCAAGCATGGAAGCCAAACTTCCTCTGCCATCATTCACGTGCTCTACCTCTCCTCCCTGCCTTTTACACTTTTAATTTTTCTCCATATGCCACATTAACTGCTGTCTCCCTTTCACCACACAAATATTCCTTGCTTTATGTTTTGCTTGCTTCTTTAATCTCAAAAAGGGTAGGTTACAGAAGAAAATTGGAAAATTGAAATGCTAGTGAGCTGGGAGCAGCAGCCTCAGCTGTGGAGCAGCCTGACCAGTCTTGCTCCAATGGTAAGCAGAATAACTTATTTTCTAAGGCTTTCAAATAGATTGTTTTATAATTCATTCCTATGTTCTTTCTGGGGAGTAATGCTAGGTTGAACTGGTCTGCAGTCCTCTAGATCACCCTGAGGTTCTGACTTAAAACCTGAGGTCTGGGGCATAGGTCTGTGTCTTCATCTAGCCCTGCTGAAAAAGTATTTCTCTCTGATTTCCCATTCTGCATAGTTAGTATGGTAATCTTTTTGAACAGGGAACTTACTTTGTCTAGTAAGAAGAGATAGATGACATCTTGTTGGTCCAAGAGAAATGAACTTGTTTGAATTCTTCTGAGATCTGCTCATCAAGAAGAAGGGATTAGCAGTGATGAATGTGCCTTGCAGACATCTAAACTGAAGTTTGTGTAGACTAAGCAGCAAGAGAATTTCTCATTTATCACAATATTACCTACTCTGACTGAATGGGTAGAGAATGGACTGAACGTGGAGATATGGAAAGGCTCCTTTGCAGGAGCCATGCTATTCAGCCAAGATGTAGAAAACTGATTAATTGTTTTGTCTTGTTTATTACCTTACTACTCTTGGTGCACTTGGGCTATGAAAGCATTTCATCCCTAATATGCCTAGTACCCAAACTCAGCTAGTAGTTCCATATGCATATAGAGTATAATAGAAAAACTAGGACAGAAACGTTCCCTCTCAAACTTTTTGTTCCTTCTCAAACTTCATATGGTTGTCTTCAAAGCAGGCCAGATTTTTTCCTCTAGCTTCAAGAAAATGCATACATGCAGACATCTATAGTGTGGTTGATATTTATCATACTCAGGGAATTAGTTTATGCTATAACAAAAAGTCAGATAACAGAATATTAAGTTTAAGAGGAAAACTGAAATGCTTGATAAAGCTTCTTCCTTGCCCCTTCTCTTACCTGATGAGGAGAAAAAGGCATCATAGTAATTACTCCAACAACAAAAAGGATCAAATTATATGGAAGTGAAATTTTCGCAGTGGGGACACCTGCCAGTCATTGAGTATTTTTGTATGGGCACCTCTGTCTTAAGTTATTTTGAATAATCGAACATGATGTCTTATGGAATGTACTCAATCGTGTTTGTTTCTTTATACATTAGCCTTGTATCAGTGAGTAAACCAGTAAATGAAAAAGCTAAGCAACTTGTATTTTGAGCACAGTGAAAGGGCTGTCACATGGATATTTGAATGAAGATTAGGTTTCAGTCTGTAGGCAACAGTGCATTCACTTCTGATTAAGACTTTCTTGTGTGACATATGTATATTATAAATCTCCACATGTATACTACAGCCTGATATGCAACCTCCAGAAAGAGCTGTTGTTCAGCTGATGACCTCTTGATTTGTAAATAATGTTTTGGGATGTCAATTCCATGTCTGTTAATATATTTGCTTCTAACATGAAACCACAACTAGCTAATATTGACAAGTTAATTATGGCCAAAGTACTAAATAGCGGGCATAAATTTTTGTTAGATTTTGGAGTTGATATGTACTGCAATAATAGTCTTTGAGGGTGATTAGAAGTTTGTAGTTGTGGTGGAATTCACCTTGTTAAAACAGCTCTGATTCAAAGGTTCTTCAGGCTTAGCATGAACTTCTGTTCTTATTTAATTAGATAACTTTTTACTCACAATGACTTTACAGTGTTTTAAATAATACTCTGCGTGTTGCTCACATACTGCTATTGTTTCCAGAGCGAAAGAAAGGTTTTTGGTTTTCAAGATGTTTGTGTAATCTCTGTTGAAATTTGACTTCACAGAGTGAGTAATAATATTTTTGGTGTATTTTTCTGGAGATAATCTTCTCTTACTGCTTAAGCAGAGCACTGGTTGCACAATGGTAACAGCGAAGGCATAAAACATTCTCAAACCAGTACTGAGATAAGAGAGCTACTGCAGTTACTGACTTGTGGAGGTTGTTTATCCAGCCAGAACTCCATATTACAGTACGTGCTAACAGCAGATTTATCTTCAGCACAGATACTCTGTGGGCTTAATTTTTTTCATCTGGCTCGTCAACAAGGAAACAGGCATTGCCAGTTTTCACCAGGATTACTATCAATACCCAGAACATTGAGTATAATTCTGGAATTGATTGGATGTGGTGCTCATTGTAGAGAGATAGATGGGCTAATTACAAGAGTTAGAGCAAAGAGAAATTGGAGATGCCCTCTTGGATGACCTGGGATTGGGCAATCTGGGTGTTCCTTAACTGCTTTAGACTATAAAACCCAAAAGGCTAAATTATGCACTTTGTATGCTAAACCCACCCACCCACACCTTTGAATATATGCAAATTTGAATTCTACCCGTTCAACATTATAGAGTCTGAAAGGATGCATTAGAAAGCATGTATCTCCTTGGCAATTACACATGGAGTGACATCTTTGGGAAAATTTTTCTGTGGCTTCTTCCATCCAGCTGTGCTAGTGAGTGCAGCTGGAAAGCTAGAACTATAATTTTACCAAACTATTTTTCAGGATGCTAGAACTGGAGGGCAGGTTATTAAGACTTCCTTTTGCCTAATACACTACAAGCTGACCTTGAGTAGGACTGGGAATTAGTCTGCTTTTTATGGGAGATTTATGAAGGAGAGTCAAGTATCGGAAAACATGCTTTTTTTTGTGTGTGTACACCAGAATTTTGTTTGCTTACCTTATCTCTGAGTATTAAAGGCAGAAAATATGGATTCTTTTCCTTTACCTCAGGAGGAAATCATGCTATGATAATTCCCCCATTTAGTTTTCTATTGAAGTAGATTACATGCAGCTAGACGTAGTTCTGTGTTAGAAATACAGCTGATAGAATAATTGGACTGATTCATAGCAGTCAAGTAATACAGAAATTACGTTTCTTATTATGATCTTTTTACCTTATATCCAGCAGGTATGTCCACTGCAAGGATTTTGTGCTTTATTCTGATTTAGGTTTGCCATCATCAGTTAATGCCTGTTGCTTCACTTGCTGTGCATGAGCAAGTGAAATCTCTTTTTTTCTATACGGATCAAGTGTTCCATGAATTTTCTTCTGATGCTTTGTAAGGTTTGTAGTTTGACCTTTGAATTTCTGAGAGCAAATTATCAAGAATCTTACGTCCAAAAAATGATATTAGAAAAGAAAATGTTTTGCTATGGAAAAATACCACTCCAGTGCATTGGAAAGGATTCTTTGATTTGAGCTCAAACAATAAAGATAGTTACCCTGTTACATGACTGAAATTTTTTCTCATTTTAAGTGGTCTTTTAAACAGTCAAAAGCTGTTTTTTAACTTTGACAGCTACCAGGTGGTACAGCTGAAGGGCTACATTTAATAACTTGCCCTGGTTAACAGTAACAGTGATAAGTACCTGTATGTTTAGATAGATGTATTAATGCCCATTAAAGCAAACCAAACAAGCAGAACTGCCACACAGTCCAAAACCTGAAAACTCTCACTACTCTTGTATCAATCAAATACTTAACAAAAAGCACAAAATAAATCATTATTGCTACTTTCTTTAAACATTATCACTTATGCTTTCTTCTTTTCAGTGGTTCTTGTTGAGAGAGCTACATCCTTTTAGAGAAAAGAGGTCCCTTGATGACAATTATCTTGTGAACAGCACACCACCTCAAGTCATGCCAAAGCCAGTCCATTACATATCTGTGGCTCTCATCTTCTTCAAGGTGACGTTTTGCAGGCTTGTCTTGCCTACTGCACCTGTGAACTCTGGAGTTCCTGGGGAAGTTTCCTCCTGTTGATGACCATCGTAGGGAATTTGATTTGCTCCAGAGCTAGCTGATAGGAAAGCTGTTCTACTGAACATCATTGACTCTTGGCAGCAGTTTGGCAGGTCATTCTCATTCCTCTGGAAAGGCCGTACTTTACAATGATAAGCACTGAGATGGTAACAGGCCTAATGGATAGGTCTGTAAATTCTGTGCTTCAAGGGTCTGCCTGTTTTCCTACTATAGTTTATTTTCTAAAGTATGTTCTGACTTAAATACAGGCAGCTTAGTGGCAAGAAGAGCTGTCTTTGTGGTTTTTTACAGATTACTGGATTGCTAGAGAGACTTGAGTCTGTATTTACATGGAGCATTTCCAAAATGACTGTGATAGTTGAGGCTGGGGAAGAAGGTCCAGTTCTTTACAGGTTATTGCTTTACACTGGCCACTTTGGATGTCCAGCTATAATCTATAAGGTATTAGAAAGCTCTTAAAGCTTGCCTTCATACTTTCCTCATTAGATGCGTTTGCCATTAGAAGCTCTTTTGAAGGGCTGTTTTTCTCCATCAGCATGTGGCTGAATATGAGGAAGACCATTTTGTCATATCCAATCACTACTTTCCCGATGCAATACACTGAGCTTATAATTTTTGTATCAGCGTTTCTCAGAGGAGAGAGTTCTGGAGCTGCAGTTCTCTGCTGGTATCATTCCTTCATCTTCCTGTTGCTGTTTATCTTGCTCAGATCTTCAGTGTCTTGATTAAATATCTCTGCACTGGGAAGAGGAACTGAGTTTGCTCCTTCCTTTGCAATTTCAGAAGTCTGCAAATTGTGCCAACAAACTCTTTCTAGATTGCAAGCTTGTGAGATTATGGACTCATAATTTTTCCTATTATTCTGAGCATGTGACAGCAGCACTCTGGAGTTACATGCTCTCAATGATTTCTTTCCCTGCTGCAGACGTATTTGTATCATGAAATATTTGAAAAAATAGTCTTTTTAGATTGTTCTAAGGGGTATTTCTAGAAGCTCCTACATAAAAATTATACTTTCTAACAGGAAGAATAATCTATTGTTTAAAGCACCTGGTCTCATTCCAGATTTGGCAAATATTTCTAGGTTTATCTGGAAGGTTCTTGGCAAAGAATCCCGCATGTTTGGATCAGAAAGGATGTTGCTTAACTTTATCCCTCAATTATTAATGCTGGCAATTGAAATACGAATCATCTTACACTGAACATTTACAAATAAATTCAGTGTCTTAGTGTTGGAAAGCACAAGTGAGCATTGGACTCTTTTTTTTTTTTTTTTTTCTCCTCTCTAAATTGTAAGGGATGGTAGTGGTCTTCCTTTGAGTGGTTAAAATATATTTCAAGTATCCTGTGTGCACTTTTGATCCGGGTCATACCATTACCTTTTTGCATACCAATAGCCATCCATTCAATATCTCTGCTGTCTCCTAAAAGGACAGTCCTGCTGCCACTCTACCTATATTTAGGTAGAGTGTTTCAAGGCTTCAGTTTTATTGTCCTTCTCCTTAAAAGGCTGTAGGAAGCCAAATAGGAGACAACTTAAACTTTCAACAAGCATAAGCAGTCTATATACAGTGTTGGACAAGAGATCTGGCTTTTCAATAATCATCTTGAGTTGCTTTTTGCAAGTCATTTTGCCTGTTTCTGATTCTGTTTCACTTTCCACCTCTTGTGCCTTTCATCTGTGAGACCTTTTGAGTAGGGTTTGCACTTGTGTACCTTTACTGCCCAGAAAAATGGAACAGTCTTATTTATTTTTGCTTCAATGTATTATTTGTTTTGTAACCTATATCTAGCTCATTATTGGTGACAAGAGTCCTGCATATGCATCTTTCAATGTCGCTTCTTGTGCACATGAAAGCCATCTGACTGCAGCTATAGTACTTGCATAATGGTGATTTTCACACAGGAAAAGAAAATATTCTGAAAAGTTAGTGACTTTTGAGTTTTTGCACAATCAGATGTGTTCATTAGTTGAGAATATGGATAATCAGGTACTCAGGCTACAAACCAGCAGTTTCAGATTTGGAGTTGGTAAAAAGATTTTGTCCATTCCCATGGGAAAATGGCTGCGACACAGCAATTTGTATATCTAACGTACTGCAACACTGTCTGGAGTTTTTTCTTTCTAAATACTGCAAGAGCAGCCTGACACCTAAACAGTTCTTGCCACTGAGACACTTCAGTGGGTGCTCCCATCAGTAAATAGGTCTGCATTCAAAATATTGGTCAAAGTTGAGGTTTGCTGTCCATGGCGTTGGACTGAGCTGCCTGGAAAGTAATCCTTTTCTTAGTGGTGCTGCTTTTGTGGTTTCTAAAATAAAGATTAAACTTTCTGGTGCAGGAGTCTGTCTTGAGAGAGGACTCTCTCCTTTATCTTAGAATGAAGATAACTTAATTCTAGAGAAGCGTTCATGCTGCTAGATTATTTTGAAATGAAAGGCAGAGCTTCTCTTTGTCCTAGCCTTTTCTTTGCAAAAAAACTTCTCAAAAACTAGCCAAAGAGGAGGGTGATTTCTCACACAAATGTGCAGAAAAAGCCAACATTCCGGCAACTGTCTGGAGAGTAGGATGAAACATGCTCTGACGCTGAACCCCTTTCTGCTGTTGGCCCATTTTTGAGAGACGCTTTGACAGTATAATATAGGGTTGCAAATTGGAACCGGAACACCCTGCTATTGGGCCAAGTGTTGAAGCAGCACAATAACTGCCTGCTTGATCTTACTTCTCTTTCTTTAATGTGTACGTAAAAGATACGGGGAGCCTTTCCAGGCAGCTGTCAGGGTATTTGATACTGTTAGATAGGGAACTTCAGTCTGCATGTAGTTAGTGGGTATGTGTGTGTGTTTTACGAGTATTTTATACAGTGTGGTAACTACAGGGCAAAGTTTCAGGTTTTGTAACAGTTCGGGGGGGGTTATTATTAAAAGCTTATAAAAATTCTAAATAAACTGATGGATGATTACAGAGAATACAGTTCTTATGCTCTTGTCACAGGAGTTTCATAGGTAATTGGTCTCGACCTATATGTCATCTTTAATATTTCGTTTGCTCCACAGTATTATTACTCACTTCCTTTAAGACGATAGCTAGGCTTTTTATGCAGCTAAACTTCTGTTTAACCTTGCTATGAGAATGTGACAGTGGGCTAGTTCGGACAGGTTAACGTTCATTTGGTAACCAGTCTGCTTAATCAGCCTGCTTCAACCTGAATTAAATCTTTGTTGAGTTCTAGCAGACAAGTGATAAAGTCATTCTGAATTATGTATAAAAGTAAATGGGGTATTTTCAGTGCTCATAGCAGTAAATGAAATTTAAGACTTATGCTTTATTCTTGGATTTTTGTTGAGGATGATTGAAATTTATTTTACCTTAATGTTTTTACAGTCTAATTAGGAGGATGCTGTATTTCTGAAATATGTAATATAAGTGTCTCACTCTGTGCCTCGCAAAAATAGTAATCATTTTTATAGGATCTAGAAAATCTTTTTCTGTCCTTTCTGTGTTGCTTCTGAAAGAACAATTAGAAACAATATTTTAAACATACAGCCAGAAGTATCTTTCTCCATGTCACTAAGAATTGTACAGCATCAAATATTTTTATCATTGCCAAAATGAATTGGCTATCTTTATGTAAGAACTATTCACGTTGTAAATTTAGCCCATGAGTTATCAAGGTAGGGATTAGGTGCTTCTGAAGATTCTACTTGTGGTCATCACCTCACTTGGTCACGACCGATGTGGTTTCCAGAAGAGGGCAGAAGGCCAGGTGTACGCTTATGCTGTACAAAGAGAGGTGTAAAGGATGCTTGAAATGCAAAGATGGTACAGATGATTCTGATCATAGAAGAGTGGACAATTCTAATTTTTAGTCACATAGATTAGTACATTTTTAAATGCATTGTAGGATCAGATCTTCAAATATTGTTGTGTGTTTGCAGGCATCTAATAATTTTGTCTTTCAAATGATACTAGCTTTTTTCCATTCGCTGTCTCATTAGTTTTAAAAAGTTGAGATTTAGGCATACAGCAACAGGCAAAAGTGCTGTTTCTGTTGGCGCTGGTTAACGAACCTCTATCCTGTCTGTGTTGACTGCAGTTTCATCAGCAATATTGGGTTTCTGTACGTCCTTGTTCACATGAGAAACATGGCACATACCTTTGACATTACTAATGACCAAGATGGAGGTAAAATGTAATTTTTTAAGTAGCCATTGTGATTGTGTCTTTTACAATGTCTGCTGATAAACTGTTCTTCCCACATAATATTTTTTTTTTTCAAGATGACTTTACTGTTTTTAATTAGTTGTATCAGTACCTATCATCTTCACTGTAACATTTGCTTGTTGATTAGGAAGGAAAAATTTACATTGACTTCATCAAAGCATACCACTATAAAAGTTACCACATATAAATAATGATTCAAACTTCAGTACTGATTTAGGAGAATTCAACAGTTCAAGACAGTTCTGAGTGTGCAGTTCCATTTCGTTTGTTTTGATACTCTGTGCATACACTGTTTTAAAATTCAGTTGATGTTTCTTTGAATGATTTTGTGTAAGGAATCATTTTAGTTTTTCAGGCTTCTCTCTTTATGTTTGTATAATTAGTTTGGTCTTCTGCAGTGCAGTCTTCAGTTTGAATCTCAAAGCAAACTTAAAAAAACCCCAAATAACCAACCTTCATTTGAGACTGTGGCTTTAATAAACAATCGTTGCTTTGTTTGTAGATGACTCTAGCTGTATCGGGACTCACTTTTCCTTGCCATCGACTTACAGTTGGAAGACGATCTTCACCTGTACAAACGAGGGAGCAGTCAGAGGAGGTAAGAACATCATCTTTATGTTGCCAGTATACTTTAGGAAGAAGCAGGGTAATCTCATTTTGCAATGGCCACTGTCCCTTCTATTGTCAATAGAGTTGCACCTTAAAAGAATCCATTTACAATTCTTGTAATGCGTAATTGTGATGAAGTAAGGAACTGGGTAAATGATTCTTTGAGGAAAAATATGAAAACCAAAGAAAGCAAGCCACAGTAAGCATTGAAAAATACTCCAAATTAAATAGGAGGCTGAAACATATATTTTTAGTATCAGCAGAAAGAGACGTTTGCACACTGTATAAACTCCCATTTTGTTGTTTCTAACGAATAGTTTGGATTAGAATTAGCAATGCTTTTGTCCCTCCTCAAAATTAATTTAGTATAAGCAGTTTCCCATTTTCCACACACTTTTCTTACCATTTTGAGTAGAGAACTATAGCACATAAGATTTATCTTGCTGCACAAAAAGGATATGTTTCAATTTATGCAGCTCATTTGAGTAGGCAAGACATAGCTGTGAAGTGTGGTCAGGATGCAAGCCTGGATATATGCTGTTGGATAGTTGCTAAAAGTTAGAGGATGGTCAGTCAGTGCTGTTCTAGCTATACCTGGATCACTTAGCACATTAAATACATGGTTATTGTTTTCTCCTGGGATCTACCAGCGTAACTATGTATTGTTGCTGCTTTAGTTCATAATGTAACGGGTGTGCGTGGCAAGGTTTTGGTAGCAGGGGGGTTACAGGGGTGGCTTCTGAACGAAGCTGCTAGAAGTTTCCCCTATGTCAGATATAGCCAATGCCAGCCGGCTTTAAGACGGACCCGCCGCTGGCCAAGGCCGAGCCAATCAGCGACAGCGTTTTTCGCCTCTGTGATAACGTATTTAAGAGAGTGAAAAAAGTTGTTTCACAGCAGTAATTGCAGTGAGTGAGAGGAGTGAGAATATGTGAGAGAAACATCCCGCAGACACCAAGGTCAGTGCAGAAGGAGGGGGAGGAGATGCTCCAGGCGCCGGAGCAGTGATTCCCCTGCGGCCTGTGGTGAAGACCATGGTGAGGCAGGCTGTCCCCCTGCAGCCCATGGGCGGTGGAGCAGATGACTGCCTACATCCCGTGGAGGGCCCCACGCCGGAGTAGGTAGATACCTGAAGGAAGCTGTGACCCCGTGGGAAGCCTGCACTGGAGCAGGCTCCTGGCAAGACCTGTAGCCAGTGGAGAGCGAGAAGCCCACGCTGGAGCAGGTTTGCTGCTAGAGACCCCGTGGGGGGGCTCACGCTGGAGCAGTCGGTTCCTGAAGGACTGCACACCATGAAGGAGACCCACGCTGGAGCAGTTCATGAAGGACTGAACCTGTGGGAAGACTCACGTTGGAGAAGTCATGGAGGACTTTCTCCCATGAGGGGGACCCCACGTTGGAGCAGGGGAAACGTGTGAGGAATCCTCCCCCTGAGGAGGAAGAAGCGGCAGAAAACAACAGTGTGATGAACTGACCCCAACCCCCATTCCCTGTTTTTCCCCTGTGCCGCTGGGGGGAGGAGGGAGGAAAATCGGGATCAAAGTTATGCCCAGGAACGGATGGAGGGGTGGGGGGAAGGTGTTTTAAGATTTGGTTTTATTTCTCATTACTCCTCTCTGAGTTAATTGGTAATAAATTACATTTCCTTTCAGTTGAGTCTGTTTTCCCCATGATGGTAAATGCTGAGTGATCTCCCTGTCCTTATCTCAACTCCATAAGCCTGTTGTTATTTTTTTTTTTTCCTCTCCTCTCTCCTGTCCAGTGAAGGAGGGGGAGTGATAGAATGGCTTTGGTGGGCACCTGGCATTTTAGCCAGAGTCAACCCACCACATATTCTTTCAAAATGATCTGAGTTTGTTCACCTTGTAGAATTTTCTTGTTGACTAGCTGATTCAGTAAATGTTCTTTATTTGAAGTTCTTTATATGTAGCTGTTGGAGAGAGGGAGCCAGCATGTTTGGAACTCTTTGCTCCTCTTGTGGTCACTTGCATGCTAGAGCTGGAATCTCATGTTCTGTAATACACTTTCTTGCACCTTCAGGGATTCATGTAGATTTTCTGTAGTGTACTATCACCGTAACTTCTAGGTCAAGTGAAGCTGGAATAGTTGTTCATGAAAAGAAGTTGATTTGGAGGCAAGTTAATATTGAATAGTTAAAACCAAGGGGGTTTTGAGCTGGTTTATGTTTCAGAGAACATGAAATCCAAAAGATCTGACAGTGGGAGTTGTAGGTAAAGATGGGACCTTAGCTTCTTGCACAAAAATGTTGATTTTTCTTCTTTATATTGGTATGCCAAATAAATCAGCCTGTCATTCAAAATACAGTAGTCTGGTGTGTCAAGTTAGGACTACGGCTGCTAAATTTGTATGTCAGAGGTTGCAATATGATAAGTAGGTACCTTTGCAAGTACCATGTCCCCCGACATGCAAGTATTGCTAAAGTAGATAATGTCTGGATGTCTAAAATTATTAATAGATCATGTGGCTTTTCTCACTCTTTCTTATGCAGTTAACCCAGCTGTAATACCATTAGATGGAAAACAGCGTTAACTTTAGATAAAATTTGCTCAACTATGTGCGTACAGAGACAGTCCCTTAGTTAATAATGCATTTTGTCACACAATATTGCTCTGTCAACCAGGCTTCTGTTAAAAATTAGGTCTTATTTATAAAAAGCAGTCTGATATATGCTGTATGAAATAGGAAAATGCAGTATATCAAGTGTTTTTGTAGAAATGTGTAAGTATTTTTCACTATGTGTGTATTTCGTATTTCACTGAAGATGATGTCTGTAATAGAGACTTATGGTCGATTTTGTTTTTTGTTTTTATGTAGCAATGCACTGATGTTCATATGGTTAGTGACAGTGATGGAGATGACTTTGAAGATGCTACAGAGTTCGGAGTTGATGATGGAGAAATGTTTGGAGTAGCATCATCTGCCTTGAGGAAATCACCAATGAGTAAGAGTTGACAGTTAATTACATAAATTGGTGATTGTACAATTAACTGGTGACTGTACAGCAGCAGTGAGGGCAAAGAGATATGATGGATCTGCATAATAAGAAACTGGAGAGTATCTTTTGGTAGGAGTGTTAGAATTGTTTGAGTGTCATGTCTGATGGATGTATCAAATGAAAATAAGGGAAGCATAATTGGCAACTGGGAAAGCGTCTCCCTGTGGAGGAAGCTTTTTAACCTTATATTTTTAGCTTATAATTGAAGAATAATAATTAAACTTGGAGAAATTGTGCTGTCCAACCAAGTGTTCCTGTAGATAACTAGATTTCTGCTTCCCTGTTTTGAAAATTCTATGTATTTTAGCCTTTATTTACTTTAATCTTGCGTTAGTGTTATTACGTTAGAAGTTTTTGACAGCAGATATACGTAATAATAGGGAAAACTCTTTAACATTATGTATAAGAAGTTTAAAAAGAAAGAAAGAAAGAAAAAGAAAAGTAACCAGCAATATAGTGGGTCAAGCCTTTCAAGCCAGTCCTTTTGTTTTAATGTATCAAAGTAAGTCCAGAGTGTTAACTCTGAACAAGTGATATATCACATTACACTGGACCTGAAGATTTTACTGTTTGGAAAGCCTGAATATATTCCTGAGAGCGTTGGGAAATTTCATGTCTTCCAAAGGTTCATAGTCGATAGTCTTTCATGACTTCAGTAAGCTGTCAATATTTAAAAAAAAAAAAAAAAAAAAAATCTATGAAGCAAGTGAATTTGCATATTAATATCTGTTTCCGTAAGGTTGCATTTAATTTATATTTTTCATTTTTTTAAGTGCCAGAAAATGCTGAAAATGAAGGAGATGCCTTATTACAATTTACAGCAGAGTTTTCTTCAAGGTAAGCTTAGCCTATTAGCTGTGCAGTTCTTGCTACAAACTAAGTAAAATTTAGTAAATAATGGAAAAAATAAATCAAACATACGTATTTTCTTGTGGGATCATAGCATATTTAGACATCCTAGTCTAATTTATTTTAACTTTGTTAGATCTGTTTCTGAAATAAAATTACTTCTCAGTGCAAGTTAGTGACAGATTCTTGCCTTATTTAATTTACCACTAAATAATGTCCTCACTTAATTATGTAAGGGTCCAGAAGGATGATAAAGGCTCTGATTATATGTAGTAATTTTAATATGATACACAGAAACAGAAAAGCTGAAACCGATTAATATTGAAAAATATATGTAGAGTTGCAATAAGAGTTTTCACAGTAATGAAATGGTTAGATAAGTCCCTACTTCGAAAAGATATAGAAATGCTGGTTTTTTAAAAACTTAATACCACCAAATGCTACATTGTTAAACAGCTGCCATGTTTCATCAAACAGGTAGAAGCTGCAAACTAATATACTGCAAAGTAACACAAAGTTTATACGCCTTCTGTTTTCACTCCTCTGTGATGGAATGTTCGTTTATATATATGAGATGCATTAATGTGCAATATAAGAATAGCTTTCAATTAACCTTTAAGAATATAATAAAGAGATGAAATAATTTATGATTTTAAAATTATATAGAACTGAATGTGTTTATGTATGTAAACAGAAAGTTTTTATGACAAAATTTGTAAGGTAGTAGTTAGTTTGAGCTTTTGAATGTTGGGAGACAGATGGCTTCTAAATATTTCCCTTCTGTCCTTTAAAAATGTAGTACTTCACCTTCCTAAAGGTTTAGCCAATGCATTGTAATTACAGAATATATGAAGAGGTAAAATTACTTATTTTTATAATTTGTTGATTAATTTGAAATTTTATCTCAAATAGATATGGTGACTGCCATCCTGTTTATTTTATTGGATCATTAGAGGCTGCTTTTCAAGAAGCCTTCTATGGGAAAGCTAGAGATGTAAGTGTGTATTAAAACTACTTTATTTAATATAGGGAGAGAATGGAAATCACTGTAAGTGTTTCACCTGTATTTTAAAAATGGTAAACTACATTTTGGAGTTATCTTGGTTTTATCGTTTGTGAAGAGTTATACTCATTTAGTTGACTGACTAAAGTACTCGGTTGTTGTTGCAAATACAGTGAATAACTCATGCTTCCTAATCGTTCAGGCTGTATTTTTATTGGAGTCCTTTAGTCCTCAGAGCTACTCTTTTTCTTCTTTCCCCCACCCTCCCTTTTCTTCCTGGAATAATGGTGTCCAAGCACCAGATAACACTGACTGTGAGTCTTGTGGTTGACAAGTTCAACGATGCATGTTGGTAACTCCTTTGAAGGATGGCTAATGAAATTGTAAATTTAAGTTGAAAGGCCTCTGAAATACAGTGTGCTTTTTTTTTCTTTGTACAGCCTTTATCTGCCAAGTAAATTCCAGTACTAAGGTTTGGTTATTTAGTTTTCCTGTATGTCCAGTCAGACATCTCAAGTTTCTGTTATTCCATGCACAGTTTTAAAATCAATATTTTAATAAAATTAGAACGGGGATAGTTTATTTAAGTTTTGGTGACTTGACTCACTGAGGAGAAACCCAAACCCTTGCGTAATTAAGCATAGATAAAGCTGAAACACAAACAAGAAAATCATGCTGTTTAAATTTACTTTTTGTTGTCTTGATAGACATTTAATTTTAAAATGAAGAATGTTTTGGCTTCCTGTAGTTATTCATATTGGAAGGAACAGCTATGCAATGTTAGGGGCTGTTCTGGTAAGCGCAGGGTTATCCATCTACACTGTATAGCTGAAGTTAACACATGTTCTGTGCACACACAAGTTTAGTGAATATTTTCGCGTCTTTGTGCAGATTTCAGAGCATAAATGGATACATAATAATTCAGTGGGAAAGTATTAGTTTGTAATAACTCATTAAAGTGGACCTTAGTGCATGTTTAAAAGAAATCATACTAATTCAACAAGAAAAATGTTTGAGTTAGGAAGTTCACTTTGTGTCATTTCATCAGAAATGGGGGACAGCAGATCAGTGTAAGAATGGATGAGAGCTCATTAGGAGCTTTCATAAATATTTTTTATACCTATAAATCTGATACTAATGCAGTGCAGTTACTTAGTTTTTTAATACTCAAAGTACTTCTTATGCTACTTACATAGCACATCTGAAATTCATGTCACCTTACGTTTCTAATATTTTCGCAATGTATTCAGACCAGATCCTCATCAGGATAAAATTAAAGATTTAGGAAAGTATTATTTTTGTGGCTTTCTTCTTTATTTTTTTTCCAAATGTTGCCTTAAATTTTTGAAAGCTTCCTCCCCCACCAGCTGCCCTGTGGAATGACATTATTTTTATTGTAACATTCTGACTTTAAACAAAGATATAAAAATGTATAAATACCACTTATTTTTACTATTTTTTTTCTGTTACAAACAAATTTTTTCAGTACTGTGTCCTGGAATGCATAATTGAGGAAAGGGATACATTATTTTATATTTTTATAATTGCATTTCATAAAATAATTCAATATGTATATCAGTAAAAGTAAAAGGCTTAGGAAAAATTGCAACCTGTATGTCTTGTCTTCTAATTTATACTATGGAGGGCACTTAATTTTACCAGGGCAACAGATGAGCTTCAGGCACCAGCATTCTTCACTTGAAGTGAGAAATTGAGTTCCAAGAGTAAATAAAAACAAGATTGAAGGTTTAAATCCTCTGCTAGGCTTTTTGAACTTATATACTCATTAAATGTTTATTGGAGTGGTGGGATTACGAAGGATTTGGGTAGCTTCATCAACTGGTATATACTTAATCACTAAGTAAAACACTACATTTGATAGAGTGTTTCTCACGATGCCACACTCAATCCATCTTAATGAAAACCGCTTCAAACTGATTTAATTTGAGAGCACTTGGCAGCTTGAGTGCTCAGAGATCTTAGCCTTTTCTTGACAAATTCTCAACGCTGTCCAGAGCAGAAGGTGCACTCTACAGTTCAGGTCTAGTGAGGCAACCATCAGCTACGTTTTTAATCTATATTGTGGATACTTTTTTCCCTCCCATTATATATGAACTTGAAGCCTTTTTGCAGAAATATTTTAATTTGGGTTGTTTTAAGATAATTACCTTATGTCAGAATATGTGTTTTAAACACAGATTATGGGTTAAAATTCTTTTCAAGAAAATAGATGTTGTTCTGTTAAAGCTTCATGTCTTTTCATGTGTTGGAAAGGATGGTAATTCACAGTTGTTTAAGAAAATGTAACTTGTAAAAGAAATACTGTGTAAAAAAATATTAAATGGTTGTCTGTTACCTATGTTTTGTTTAGCTTTTATTATCATAGCTTTTCCTTTCAAGTTTTCAGATAGTTAACATACATAATGGGTATCTCATTTTCCATTAGAGCAACTGCTACCATGATAAGTGCCAGTTTTAGGCAGGAGAGTTGGAATAAGGTCAAATGTAGCTCTACTTTAAAACCTGTATATCTCTTTAGCACAAAAGTACAATAGCTAAGATAGAGAGGTTTGCCTCAACAAGCAGTGTCCTTGGCAATGAAATCCCCAGTTACCGCCTGCAGCCTAATAGTTAGGGGCTTTGTGGATTCATTTCCAAGGCTTATTGTATATATAACACAAGGAAAAAAAAATTTTTTAATTAGGTCAGGAAGAGAAAGAGAGACAGATGTTTATTAAATTAACAAATAAGTTGTTCTTTTGTGAAAGGATTCCTCTACTTATTGTGCCAATTGGAAAGAAGCGTCTCTCTGTTACATTAGTTTATGAAGCACAGATTTACTTTTGCTCAAGTAGCTATGCTATCATAGAAATTGCTAGACCTGATGCCATGGAAGAAATCTTATAATGGACAGTTTTAAACAAGATGTTTGGGGGAGGTTTCTTTGCAACTGAAAGCAGTTTGTGGGTGCCTTGTGTTCTCAAACATCAGGGGGTTTATCCTAACTTAGGACAGTATTGTTATTAATACAAGATCTTAATCTCTATATTGAATCTCACTGAGCTATTTACTTTAATAATACTAAAGTATTTTCTTTTATTGAAGCTTGCTTGCCTTTTCATTTTTATAGGTGGTTGCTACTCTTTTATTATAAGAATAAAGACATCTGGTTTACCTTTTCGGGAGCTCTTATCTTTATATACCTCAGTCAGAACACCTCCTGCTCCTCTCTCAACCTTTCTGTCCACTGACTTTTAATAAATGTGTGAAACATCTCTCTTAGCACAGATTGTTATTATCACCTCAATGTATATTGCTGCATACTGAAAATGAACCATGTTTTTCTTCCTCTTGAATTCTGTATTTTAGGTTCAATTTAGTGGCAGCACCATCCCTCTCACATATGGGTACTTTACTGAACCCCTGGAAGAAAGTACGCTTCTTCTGTGATTTGGCATGTTCAAATAAAAGCTTTTTTTTTTCCTGGCGGTAGCAGAATATTCCTTCATACAGGGCTTTCTGTAGGATCATTTTTATCTGTGTAACTCAGAAAACTGTCCTGCATCATTATTTTAGCTATTCATGCAGAACTTAAAACAGAAAAAAGATTCACGGAGATAATTATTCTGATTTCTGTTAGAGCACATTATAGACACAGCGTTGGCTGCTCTCTAGTCTTATTGTCTCAGAAGAGAAATTTGAAGGCTGTCTTTTAGATGTTGCCTCATATAGAGAGAGGTTCCGAATCCCAGTTGCAGGACAGCTTTTTGGTTTAGTCTTTGTTATCTTTTTTCCCCCATTTATTCCCTAAATATTGTTGGGCAATGTCGAGGAGTACAGCTGCAACATCACCTTTTACTTTGACTCCAGGCATATTTCAAATTCAAGTCAAATTGCTACTCCTACATTTTATAAGGGGCTTTATCATATTGTGTGTCCTAGGTATGCTTTGAAAATGCATCTGTAGTTGAGCTGTCTCAGGATCCTGGATGGAGAAATTACTACTTTGCAGGCTCCATTTATCCTGAACACTAATCTACATGGTCTGGTTGAATCTGTAGAGAACAGGTATAGAGGTATAACCCTAGGTTCCCCGGGGAGAGTAAAGCAGCTACGCTATGGCTGATGTCAGTACATAAATTCCAGTTAAGTCCTGTGTTAGTCACCTACATTTTCTTTGCAGTCCTGTCTGATGTGTGTGTTAGCAGTCTGTCCTTTCATTCTTAAATTAATTCTGAACTTTTGGATATTTTTTTTTTCTATAAATTTTTGCTAAAACATACCAGTTTAGTAGTCTCACTGTGTGCCTACACACCCTTTATTCTGCTTCATCTTTCACATCTGAAAGATTAGTCCTGGGTATGGGTCTCTCTTCAGCATTCTCTGTACTTGATATTAAATAATGAAAGTTTATTGAAATTGTCTGCCACACTCTACATTTCCTCCTTTTTTCAAAGCCTATGATTTGTAGATCTTATTTGAGTTGTTTTAATTACTGGATATTCTTTTCATTGTGTAAGACATCACTACAAGTTGAATTTACTGAAACAGAGATACAGCAGTATAATAGGATCAAATATTTGGAAGACGAAAGTAGATTAAATCAAGCTTAAAATAAAACACAGCTTTACCTGGGAGGGTAGTTAGCCATTTGAGCAGCTTACTGTGGTTCATACAGATTCTCTGTCACTGATGTTTTTTTGAGACTAGATGTTTTACTGAAAGATTAAATTATGAGTTAGTTTAGGGATGTCTTATGTCATGTATGATACAGAAGATCAGATCAGAAGATTTCATAGAATCATAGAATGGTTTGGGTTGGAAGGTGCATCAAAGATCATCTAGTTGCACTCGCCCTGCCATGGCAGGGACACCTCCCACTAGACCAGGTCGCTCAAAGCTCCATCCAACCTGGTCTTGAACACTTCCAGGGATGGAGCATCCACAACTTCCTTAGGCAACCTGTTCCAGTGTCTCACCACCCTCAGGGTGACGAACTTCTTCCTTGTATCTAGTCTAAACCTGCCCTCTCCCAGCTTCCAACCATTACCTCTCGTCCTGTCACTGCAGGCCTTTGTAAAAAGTCCCTCCCCAGCCTTCTTGTAGGCCTCACTCTCACTTTAGGAACCTGTGGGCTACAGTTTAGTTCAGATCACCTTGGTATTAGAGAAGATTTGCAGTCTGCTTAGGGAAAAAAGATTGTGCATGATAGAGTAGCTGTGTCCAAAAAGGCTAATCATATGATCTCCAAGATCATCTTAGAGAGGTGGATCAAATTGTATACTTCAAAGGCTTAAATATGTACAAATGTGTCCCTTTGTTCATTTAAATTGGCTTTCACTGCATAAAACCTGGAGGAAAAATTAAGATCTTGGTTCATTAGTCTACCACTGGATATTTTTTTTTTTTTTTTAGTGGTTAAGATTTTATGCTGAGTATATAACCCCTGACTCATTGTATTTTTGAGAAATCCAAGCCAGAACAGACTAGTGCTCTATTAGTAGGCTGTTTCTATGGAAGTTCAGACTGTTCAACAGTTTAGTCAGCCTATTTGATTAGTATTGACTAAAAAATTCCCAGTATTAGTCATCACAGAATCCTAGAATTTACACTGATTTTTCAAAGGCTTGAAATAAACCCAACAAAAACCTACTTATAAATACGTACTACCATGGGTTAGTAAAAAAACCAAAACACAAACCACGCAACAACAGCAACAACAACAAACTCCAAGCCATGAGCCTTTTGCAGTAATGCATTTTTCTGAGGGGAAATTGTCCCTGGCTTCCACTAAGATTTTTCAAAATAGTGTTTTAGACTTCACTTCCTCCTGCTACCTCTTTTCGTTTGTCCTAGCAGTGTGCCTATGCCCGACCTTAACATTTTGGATGAAATGTCAGACACAAGTACCGTCTTTTATATGTGATAGAGTTTAGTCTTTGCATGGCAAGATTTGTTGATGCAACAAAAATTACATTCACTTGTAAAGTACCTCAGTGTAAACAGCTATTGTGTATGTGCCTGTTCTGTTTACTAAAATTTGTCCCTAAATCTTTAAGCCTAAAACTGTACATATTTTGAAACATTCCGTTGTATGGAAACTCATATTTAACAGTTTCATGGGGCTGTTTCTTTGGAAGTAAAAGTGTTTCTCAAGAGCCTTTTTTTTCTATCCGCTACCAGTGAAAAGAGGAGAGCAAAGCCATCCGCTTACCACAAAGCAGTGCCACCACAAAGGAAAGATTAAGGGTTTAGAGAGAGGTCAATGTGGGTTTTTCTCTAACTAAACACTTTCCTAAAGTTTCCTTGTGGAAAAAATAATGAAGTCATCTCAGAGTTTTTAAAGAATTTTTATTTCTTTTTCACCGTCTGCATTCGCTTGTCTTCTCAGCATGGATGTTTAATCTTTCTAGGCTTTGTGAATTGGTCCAAATGAATAAGTGGTGAGCTGTCTCTCTAGGAGCTAGAGGCTTATTCTAAGGCCCTAATCACTGAGTAAACACATCTTTGCCCTCCCTCTCTTACAACTGCTATATAATAGTTGAGATTCTAGCACAGTAACCTGGATATTGCAGGGATCGACGCTTTGAAATGCAGAATGGCTGATCCTCAAAAACAGACAGTGCCTGATCTTCCCCTGCCTCTTTCTTCTTTTTAAATTAAATATCACCACAGAAATGCTGTTTTATTGCTTGATATTGTGCATCAGTGCCCTGGATTTTCAAGTTTAGTTTCAGTCAACATTGTTGGCTGCGCTTATATGGATCTCTGCATGTTGGTCTTATTAATGGCTCTTTCTGGCACATGCGTATGTGGTTCTGAAGAACATTTAAATTAAATTAGGCAAACATTAATGCAAATTACTAATCCCTTTCCCAAAGTCTAATGTTCAAATGTATTCTTCTTTTTATAAACAGTCATTAAGTTTTACCCAAAGCCAGTATATGAGGTGATATCCATACAGGTTTTTCACAAAGACAGCTTGTCTCAAAATTGCATCCCATGTCTTGCTATATCAATACACATCACTATCTAGTGTTCAGTGTTGTTTCTGATGAAGAGGTTTGAAGTGACTTTAATAGAAGTCTGAAAATAGCATTTATCATATCGTCTCAGCAAACATGTTCAAGTAGGATTTTAGAATAGAGTAATATATATGGATATGGGGGAAAGGAAAGTTGTAGTTTTCTGAATGGTATTTATAATTCATTGAATACCAGAAATAGGTCAGGGTCCTTAACTAGCTCACAGTTTCCCTGTATTTTTCTTAGTCTGCTGTCTATATTTACCTACATATAGACTCACTTTCCAAAAGGTGGTCTGAGATCCTGGGGACACAGCACAGCTCTATGCTGCTGGCAGTGAAGCTCAAATATTACTCGACAAGGTTTCAGAACTTGACACAGAATATTGTTTCAAGAGGCAACAAACACCATCCTCAACACCTAGTCTTTGCTAACGTGGTAACTATGATGAGGTATATCAGCGCTCACAAACTCAATGTGAGATTCGATCCATGTGTTCCCTACTCCTTCCCTTGCATCTTTCATATTCGCAGTGCTGGGGCGGCTACCTTGCTCCTCAGCTCCATGAGAGACATAGCCAGCTGGGCTGACACATGGCCTTTTGACCAGCTACATGTTGACTTACAAAGTCCATGAGAGGCTGGTGTGCTGTAGGCCTCCCCACATCACATGGCTGGATGGAGACCTGCCAAAACATCCAGCATGTAGCATCGCAGGCTTTGGGACTGTAGCAACTGTATTGTTACTTACTGATTTTCCTCTATTTGGCCACAGATAGGGTGATAACAATACTGTATCATTTTTTCAGATTGTTTATAATTGTTTTGTATTGTAGATGCTGTTGTATCAAGAGGTGTGTTCCTTGCTCAGGGAATTGTTCCGAATGTTATCTTTAATGGGCAGCAAGCCAAAAAAGTTCACTCATTTCTTAAGCTAAGTCTGTTAATAAGGTTTTTGTTTTTCATTGAAATGTTGTTATTTTCATTTTCTAAGTATATAATAAATATATCATGTTTTGGTACCCGAAATAAAATATTGGGAAGCATTGAGAATATTTACAGATTTGGAGGGATGGACCATTTGACTTGAAATCTACTGGGTTTTTTTCCCTGTGTGTGCACATTGAGGTATTCGGCACCCTCCGTAAACACCATAGGGTGTACTAACACACAAATCTGCAGCAGTAATTTAAAATTACTAAATCATCTGAGGAAATTTTCACTAATCTTTTCTCATGTCTTTTCAGAGAAAGCTTCTTGCTATCTACCTCCACCATGACGAAAGCGTACTAACCAATGTCTTCTGCTCACAAATGCTTTGTGCTGAATCTATTGTCTCCTATCTGAGTCAGAACTTCATAACCTGGGCATGGGACATGACAAAAGAAGCAAACAGAGCAAGGTAAGACTCTTTGGACTGGAGCAGCTTTTCTCTCAAGGAAGACACTTATCTCTGTATGAAATCTTTTGTTACTTGATTTCTATTTGAACTAAAAACTTCATGCTCATTCTTAGCTGATCAGCGAAGCTGGGCTGGGTGACATTCACTCAAAATTGGACCGTCCTTGTTTTCATTACAAAGTGACTTCTTACTCCTGTGCAGGAAAAAATAGTTGAAGAAATTATTTCCTTCTTTTTTTTTAGTTTATTTTGCAAACATAGTTCTAGGAACATGTCTTCACAGTTTTGCATTGCAGTGCCATAATATTATGGGACACTAATTGTATATACATAGGGGTCACTGCATTAGAACTGTCTGGAATAATAACTACTGTTAATGAAAATCTTATTTAAAACTAACATCCGTGTTATAAATTAATATTAAAAACAGATTATGCAAAAAATTAAAAACTTAATTTTGAACTACAGTTTTCTTGCAGAACATTTCTTTGGTAACGTTCAGGTATTTTGATAGGTTTTAACATAATAAAAGCTATCTTATGTCTTAGAGAGGCTATCATTTTGCTGATCAGTAAAGAATTTAAAAACTGTAGGTTCCACTTCTACATCTTTTGTATGTTACTAACAAATTTTCTTATATATTATATTAAGACCTCTCTTTTCTTTAGTTATATACCAGTTGATCATGATCTATTGAAAATAATGATTTTATGATTATACTTCTTATTTTTAGACTTGTTTAGTTTTCTAACTTGGACCTTATTTCATCACCTATATTTACACAACAGATGACTGCTTGCCAAGATAATGTTTTGCTTATATGACTATAATGAGAGCTATTCTAACTTTTGAACAAAAGATGCAACAGCCATTTGGGCTGGGATAAGGTTGCCACTTTTTTAATTCCATTGATTATTGAACAAGTGAAAGTACATATTTATGTTTCTTTCTCTTGTGACTTGCTAGAATAAAGCATTCATGCATTTGTGTTCATAAATATGTAATATTTCTTTACTGAAAGTGAGCATGGAGAACAGAACAATCTTTTTTTCTAGTACACATTTTAAATGACACCTTTGTTTCACAGGAATTCCTCACTCGACCTTCTGCATTTCATCATTGGATGAATCAGCAGCTATGTTGCTAGTTTGAGTTATTCTAGAGAAGAGTTAAAGATCATGGCAAAAAGCAGTTGCAAAAACACATTAAAAGTTTTTTTAAAAAGAAAAGAGTGAGAGGAAAAAAAACCATCTAGGTTCTTTCATGGGACCAAATACATAGACGGGAAAGTTGCTTAAGTCTTTCGGTATTGCCATTCATGGGCAGTAAGGAGCCTCCTCCTTTTATCCCACAAGTTGGTGTAGAAGGAAACACTATTTCTAAACCATCTGTAGTGGCTAAGTTCAGTTGACTACCTGCTGTTCTATTGTTCGCTTTTCTATTTAATTCTCCTGTTTCTTTTATCTTACAATGACAAAAAATTGCAGTGTAGTTTCTTTTGAAAAACTGTGTTTGAGGGTTTTTTTTATGACTGACGATCAACAGCCATGTAATTGCTTTGTTGTGTTTTACTAAAGAAATCTGTTAAGTAGCACAACTTTGATACACTAGTAATAAGAGTTTGCAGGTTACAGAGACACCTGTGGTGACCAAAGGGACAGAAGCTGCTTATTAGAAAGAGCCTGTACAGCTGTGTCCTATTAACTCCTTATGACACTTCTTAAAACACAAAATAAAGGGCTTGTTTAAGGCTTTATAGCTATTCTCAATGAACCTAGTCACCAATTGTGCAGTGCGATAGGGCTTCATTTTTTGCTTTCTATTAACAACAAAGCAACTGTCATATTAACAGTGAGGTCAAAAAATAGTAAGGGGTAAACAGGGCATGCTGGCTCGAATTAGAATAATTTCTCAGTTGTGTTTAGTGTCATAGCCTGCTCCTTAGACCAATTTCTTCAGAGGGGGCATGATGCTTCCTTCTCCCGTTGGATAGCACCAATGCACTCTGGGCACTCCTATAGATAAATACTCAGTACCTCTGTTTAATTAGTGCCCTTCATTATGTGATGTAGGGATAGTGGTCCTGGAGCCTATTGTGTTCTATATCCTGTGAAGACAGTGCACATAGCTTTTTTTATTGGAATGGTGAGAAGACAAGGGCAACAACAGAAGGAATTGCTTTTTGCATGCTGGTGTAGCCCAAGAGCAACGTATTTGTGCTGTTACAATGGCATTAGGGGAAAAGCCCAGGTGGGAAGGCAGAGGAATCAGGCCCACTTTATTTACAGCAATCAATAGGGACACCTCAATGCCAGGAGTAAAAGGCAGGTTTTCAATCCGTAGCATGGCGTGAATGAATTCAAACAGATACAGATACTTTCCTCATATAAGCCAAAAATCTTGAATGTTCTGATATTTTTCTTGCTCTTTACTGTCCTCTTTCTGACCTCTATGGATGTCATTCTGTTCCAAAACCAATCTTAATAGTAGTTTCCATTTTTCTCATTAATGAAATGGGGGTCTATCCTGAACACTGTAGACCAAAAACAGCTCCAAAGTCTTGTCATTCTTCCTGATTTTTAATGTGTTTCTCAGCTGACACTTATGTAGGGACGTGCTTTGAATCTTGCATTACTGTACACTAGCACTTTTCATTTGAAATCTCTCCATCTTGTGCGTCAACGCCCATTGCAATAGAGTGAAGAGAGTTCTGCAGGGAGGACTAGAAGTAAAACACTGTGCAGGTGCCAGGGTAACAGTTAGTGGGAGTGCAAGAGCATAAGCATTACGACTTTAGGAGTCAGATTTTTTAAAAATTTCTAACTAAGTATTTGTCAAACTGAAGGAGAACTCTAGTTAATACAGTTAAGAGGATGTTTTGTTTTGGCTTCCACAGCTTTTAATTGCCTCTGACATAAGGTTTACAGGAAAGGGAACAATTATTTCGGGTAAGTGCTGCAAATTATGGAGAAAAAAAAAATAATTAACCTTCATTTAGGAAAATAACATAGTGTTTTTATAATACTGTTAAGGAATCTACATGAAAGCTTTATCATTTATAGTTTAGACTTAGTGAGCAACTTTGGAATATTCTTTTAATTTATGTTGTCCATGGTCAAAGGAGGAAAAAACCCCATGACACTACAGGTGTCTTTTACTTTCTTGTTATATTCCGCTCGATTTGGTGGGAATCATGAGCCTAAAACCCGCTGTTTCCTTTCCATTGCTTTCTGTGAAGGTTTACTACTGTGCCACTCCAAACAGCAGAAATACACTTATGGGAGGTGTCAGGGCAGTAGTGGTGTTTGACAGCAGTGGTGTTGGCAGTTCTGGCCCTACCTTTTGGTCCAAGCATGCGGCTGCAGCAGCTCACCAGCTGCATCAGGCCATCGCATGGGCTAAGCGATAACTCAGATTTCCAGAGAGGTTATAGGATGGACAAGCAGGAGAGCCAGACATGAGCAGCTATAGTTCTGGCACTTTCTGGCTTCAAAGAGTTGACTAAATACCATTTAATATAATTATGTGTGTGTGTATGGGAGGTGTTTACATGTGTATGCAAGCACTATTTTGTTAATTCATTAATATACAGTAATGTATTTATATCCAGGACAGATATATAGTGACTATATACATACATATATACTTGCACATGCACACATACCCTTACGTTTGTACACACAGCATTTACAAACATAGATTATGCATAATATTAACAGATTGCCAATGTACATAATGTTTGCCAAGCAAAGCAATGCCATAACCATAAAACAGTGATTGGAATGTCTGTAGCAGCTTTTTAGCTTTTGATATCATTGCCCTTGGGCACTGTATTTCAAGGTGTTGCCAACTTTTCTCAGCCCTGATGACAGGTACTTGTTAGTTTTAATGTTCAAATGATAGTTTTCCACTTTGCTTAAGCTTAGGAAAGAGTTAATTGACTAAAAAGCTTCTCAGCAGCAGGTTGTCTTCACCTGCAATTTCATCATCAGGCAATTAGCCATATTCACAGTTGCTGACCCTTAATACTAACCCACTGAATGATGCATGCCTGGATGAAGACCAGTTGACCATATTACTCCAGCTCCCCAATCGTATTTGATCCATCAGCAAATATATTGCAGGTGTGGGGTCTGTGAGAGCTGGACTTGGCGAGTTAATTTCTCTCTGCCTCTTCAGGAGTGACTGTAGACTCTGTATACGTTGCTTGCAAAACTGTCGGATGTGTTCTTTAGGCACTAAATCCTTAACAGGTTTCCCAGAACAGTGTGAAAACCTTTTCTATTGTATTTTGCAATATTTTATTTATTGTACTTTAATAGCAATACAGTGCCAGTCAATAAAAGCAGGTCAAAAGTCTAATTAATGTTTTAAAAATAGAGGTTCTCAAACACCAGGCAAGTTTGTAATTTTCTGTATGGTTTGTTTTGAGGAGTAAGAGGAAAGAAGGTGAGGAGGGAACCCTTCTGTTCCGTGATTACATCCCACCCGCTCATTTTCTCCTTTTCTCCTTTGCTTTTGATTTTAGTGGCGGTCTTAACAGAATGTCAAGATCAATTTGCAGCATGGTTTAACTCAAGGTTTGCATTCTGCCAGCAGCGATTGTCCTAACGAACAATGCCGTGTGTTCTTGTAACTTCAGAAGCTTTTAGAGGGCTCATGGCAAGGGCAGCATCTAATGACTTTATTAGTGTAGGGTTTCAAAATGGGCTCAATAATTGTTCGCATGTCTTTGTCATCTAGTCATAATTACTGCATATTATTGTTCAGGGTTGCGCTTGTGAATAGTTTCCTAATAGCACTGAAACGAAGAAAAAAGGAAAAGACTAAAAGGTGATTGTGTCTTTAGATGGAGAACAAATCTGCCTGTATATAGATGATGGTTAAACTGTTTATTATATACCCACCAGAAAAGGTAAACTATCCATACTTAAATATTTATGTGCTTCAAGGTAGTTTCATGTTAGTAGTCTAAAAATGTCCAAATTTGGAAAACTAAAAACCAGAAGAGAATGCATTTTAATCTGATTGTGATTACTAACATGGGGATGTCTCCATAATATTCAACTGTAAATAGAAAGTAGTCTCTCTGTTGATCCGACTAAGGTTTTCAGTGCATCATTTTATATGACTATAGTGATGCTTTATGGTCATCTGAAAAAAAAAAATTATTAAAACCACAGGAGTTAACTAAACTGATACATTTGTAAGCATATATTTTAAGTCCCGACTATAAAACCAAATCCTAAAGCAAGTTCTGCCCCACTGTACTCAAACTAGTTTATTAAGCTTGTTGAACAGAAAAGGTGAAAGAATAAAGCTCTGTAGTGTCCTGTGCAAAAGAGATGAAGACAGAAAAACAGGTAGTCAAGACAGACTTGTTGCACTGTTTAGAGGAAGGAGAAAGAAGTCCTTCACAGCTCCATCTAACTACAGGAGTCCACAACTGGCCCAGTGAGGTCTAATGCCGCATGGAACTGAAGCTGTAGAGAAATTTAGCTGCATCTATGCACCTAAATCAACTGTCTGAAGAAATCATTTTGCTGGCAGAGTCAGAATTGTTCATACCAAAATGCAGCTGAAAGGCGTGAGTGAATCAACTTGGTACTGCAGGGTGCCCAGTCAGGCCCAAGAATCCTTGCAGAAGTGCAGGTGCCCATCCTCTTCCTTTAGGTTAGGATGACCCTGCTTTGACCACTCACCTCTCCTTTTTGTCGCTGTTCTGACTGTCTGTGGGTCTTGGAATGCTGCAGATAACAGCGTTCAGTCCATGCCTGTCCAGAAAGTTCAACCTGCATCATTCCAGACCAATGGTTGTCTGATCTAATCTTTGGTGTGAGGGAGATTTCTCAGCATTTCTCCATAACCAGTTCCAGTACTCGACTTTCACTCCCTTTAGGCAGTTCACGCTAATATTTAACTGAAGTTTCTCTTTCAGCAATCAGTAACAATTATATCTTGGTTCACTCAGTAGGCAATGAGGTATTTTCTCCCTTTCTGCTGCTGTGTTCTTTGGACTTCAATGGCGCTATTATGTTTTCCTGCAATTTCCTTATACTAAGCAACTGTGATTCCTTCAGCCTTTCCTTGTAGCTCGTCCTTTTGTAGATGTTTGTTATTGCAACCTTTATATGGTCCTTTTGTAATTGGTCCACATCTTTGCAATGCATTGTGCCTAAAACTGCCTTCTCAGTGCTAAATACAGAAAGAGGATTATTTCATGTTGTACAAACCGTGCTTCTGTTTACTCACCCCAATATGATGCTTGTCTCTTTCACATCATGACTTTTCATCTTCCGTTACTGCTTGATTCTTATTCTGTATTTGTGCAATTGTTACTCCTACTTGAAGGCTTTCATTGACCTTGTTGAATTGCATTTTACTTGTCAGGACTTCTCCCACTTGTGAAGATTAATCTGGATTCTTTTACTGACTTTAAATGTGCTTGTAGTTTCTCCCGCTTTAGTGACATCTGTAGAGTAACTGTTCTTATCTAGGTTTTTATTAAATCTACCTGTAGCAAGCCTTGAATATTCCTTAGCAAATCAATATTACATGCCTTTCTAATATGATAGGCAATAATCAAAACTACCACTGATATGCAAGCACATCTTGTGTTTTCCATTTTTAATACAGTGTTTTAGCAAGGGGTCCAGGTGTATTTTATTTATTCTTTTACCATTGCTTTTTGTCTGGTGTCCAGTGGTACCTGAAAGGATGGATTAATGAGTTTCTAGAGGGATGTGTTTCATGCTAAATGGGGTTATAAAGTATTTACCTAATCTGTTTGAACCTTGCAGGATGAAATGGAATCTTCCATGTTTTATGAAGATAGAAAACCCGCTCATCTAGGCTTTACTCTTACATAAAGAAAAAGTGGATAAAATCATGCTTTTTACATCTGAATCCCTGGATATTTAGAGGATATCCACATCATTTCATTCAGGCTTCTTTATACATCTTTAAACCATGCCTTGTATCTGTTACTTATTTCCCCTTGTGTTTGAATCAACAGTTACGACCCTATCAATGTGGGTAAGACAATAACTCTGTATTATGGAAACTACAGAGAGCAAGCTTATTTTAATACACCATTTCAAGACCTCAGCTTTTACTTTTTAAAAAAATGTAAATACCTAACACAAAAATGTTATTTTTACATTAACATTTTAATGAGTCTTATGTTGACTTTGCACAGTATATAATTATTACTAAAAATAGTCAGAAATCTTGCATATTTGATATTAATCACTGTTTTCTTCATGGTCAAGAAAGCAGTTACCTTTTTTCACACACATTTCTGAAGTTTTAAAGTTTCTTAAAGTGAGATTGGCCTTGGGAAGTATCTGGTCATAAATAAATCACCTTTTATGATCCAAAATCATCCCGGTTGTGTACTGAACACCAGTTCAGACTGAAAGGGATTAGATATTTTAGAAAAGGCTACCAGATTTTGTCTTCCTGCTGCTTTTGAGCAGGACTTCAGGCTGAGGTGATAATAGCAAAAAAACATCTCCAGTGCAGCCTTTCTGCTAGAAAGTCCTTTGCACGAAGCATAGCGGGTACCATGTGCCAAAAGGCCTCATTTTAGGAAGAACTTTTCCAAAGTTTTCCCACCAGTGTGTAAAAATTAAAAGTAACTACAGGAAGATTTATATGAATAAGACTGTAACAAGTAACCAGATCTCTGTTGTTTATGTGAGTAGAGAAAATAAGGAAAAATTGATCTGAAATCCTATGCAATTTTTTAATATTTATTTTAATACATTTTATCCATACATTTGAGAGGAGAGGTCTGTCTGTATGAAGATAATTTGCCCCTTAGTACACTGGACAGATTTGCTAATACAATTATTAATTAACCTTAAGGTGTTGGGGAGAGTTTAAGGAAAGCAAAAGCAAAGGAGAGCCTTCAGTTTTTGTTTGAACATACGAAAAACATTCAAAATGTAGCGTCAGGTGTCCCTCTTTGCACATTCCAGGAGTACGCTACAATGTACGATACGCAGCTTGTGCTGCGTTAGTTTCCTTCTGCAGGTTTCCATGACAAAAAAGCTAGAATTAGCATTTTAGATTTAGTTACTCTTTCTGCAACTATACTATGCTATGACTGCTTGACATTTTTATTTTATTCATAATGTCTTGGGAAGATAGATTAATTTGGGGATGTATGCAGAGCTATTCATCCTATCAGATTGTATCGTCAGTTTTATTCCAGTAGGTAACTGAAAATTGATACCACAATGGAGGACAGGCAGCGAGTCATCAATATTTGGTTTCCATGATGACTGGTGGGTGGTGTGCACGTTTTTGAAAACCATGCCAGTTGCCACTTTTCTGAGTGGAAAGAGAAAGGAGTCTCAGTTCCTCTGCTTTTTTAGAGTCCTGTGGCTGGATCAAGGCCGAGGGCAGCAGGCAGCAGTGCTGTGTGGCACTGTGATTTTTAATGGAAATGCAGAGGACTTACAGTGTCAGCAATTTTTTTGCTAAGTTCTTCCTTTAATTGCTCTTCAGTTCTTTGTGAATTATTCCTCTACTAGGTACAAGTAGATACCACTTTGAACCAGTTCACATTGAAAAAGACAACATGACAGTTTGGGAGACAACGAACTCTTCTGCCTTGTGCACCCTTTAGAGATTGGGCACCAGAGATGCTCTTAGCTTACTGAACTGTTTAAATTGAAATATTAAAGGAATATTTACAGTTTTCTAAAGTATTTAGCATCACAGATATTTTTGTTTGCTTGTTTCTATTCATGGTCTGGTAAGGAGGGGATCTTGCATAATCACGGATCCAAACTTGACTGCGGTAGCTCCTGTCCATATGAATAACAAAAATGTGAAACAACATAATACATGAGCAGGAGATACATAAAGAAACTATGAGATAATACCAGTCATTGTAATGATGAAACATCTGTTGGGAACAGCTGCCATCTCCCACCCAGGGGTTGGCTTACTCCTTTGGGCTCCCCCTCTCAAAAGGCAATACATATTTTGTGGTGTAAATAGGTATCCTATAGATCAAAAGCTTTCCAGACATCAAAAAATACTGAGCTCTGAGACTTTTGATGATCAGTGCTTCGGCCAGAGGTGGCCATTTTTGGTGTTAAAAATTAAAAGCTGCGCATTCTCACAAAAACATATTATTGGTAAACCCTAGCATTTACAAAGTTCTGCATAACACATCTGAGATCAGGAGCTATGGTAGACTTAAGCTGTGATAAGTATTCCCTTTGGTTTTGAGACTCAGTAATATTTTAAACTGTTTTCAGTAGATTTTTAAAGCTGTTATTTTTTTTTTTGTAATTGCCTGCTAGGAGCTCTTTCAAGTAATATTAAATAAATTGCATTTTATTATAAAATTACAAAAAAGTTATGCCAGGAGTGTATTTTAATATGATGTGCCACATGTTAGCTGGTAGGGAATGATAACATGCTTCTCTAGGAAACTAACATGCTGCAAACATGATAGCTCTTTGCACAGGTTATCTCGGAGTGCACGTGGAGGGATAACTGCTGTGCAGTGATCAGCAACCCCCCAGATTAACATTGTCTTTTCACCAGAATAATTTTTCCTGTGTGCCGCTTTTAACTAAGGGGTGAACTATGTCTAAGAGTTAACACCTGTTCAATATACATTTAAAAAAATTAAGATAAATTTGTAATTTTTTTAGGGTTTGTTTCTGCATTTGCCAAGCCATGGTCAGTTGCCATGTTTGTTCTGTAGTTTAATAACTGCTGGTTTCTTTACTAGTGGGTCATGAAAGAAGTAAAGAAACTATGCTGTCTGCCAAAACTCTGACTTTTCTTGAGGAACTTTATTCTTGTAACTTTTGAGATTTTTTTTAATAGATTTTTCCTTCACAAAATCCTTTTTTGCCTCTCTCATACCTCTCCCTCCTTGACTATTTTTGTAATTTAAAAATAAAAGAGTAGTAGGATGCCATTTGCCCTCCCTTTCTGGCAGCATTCCTCTATTTCCACTTTTGGTTAGAGATCACAGTAATCGAGCGTGTTGTGGAAAACAGTTCTCCCTGGAGGGACATCTGGCTCTTTGATGCACTCCACAGGCAATTCTCTTGGCAGCTCTGGAGATGCCACTGAAAGATCTGGCACACTTCAGTTTAGATGAAAGTAAGAGAACGCCTTGTTAGTGATGTGCAGAGTAAGATACTGGTTATTGCACCAAATTGTTTTGGTCCTACTCACATACTTCTGACAGTAAATATTAGCACAGAGGAGATTATTATTTTTTTTCTGGATATGGACGTGGAAGAAAGTTAAAAGGTCTACAAATGCACAATCACTAAAGGCAGAAAAGGGAAAAAAAATGCAAAATTAGTTAAGCAGTTGCAAAATCTATTGAAAGGCATTAGAAAAACTGAACAGGGATCATGAATGAAAATTCAATTCCTACTCATCTGGTAAAATGAAGAGACTTGCTATGAGTAATTGCTGCGCACTTTCCACTGACCTGGTGAAAAGCACATGTGTGAGTGAGTAATCACTGGTCAACAGGAGTTAGATGGTGTAGGTGTTGGAGATTGCTGCTGCTATCTCTTTATTCAGTGCTGCATCGTTTGACTACCTTCACATTTTTCTTGGCTTTACTACATTTTGATTCAACAGATAAGTGGGGTCTGTCTTGGTTCCAAAGGGCAGGATCTATTTTGATGGATCGTGTTAGTGAGAAGAGTTTCTTGTGTGTATTCTCTCTGCTCTGAAGATAACCACCAGCTGGTCATTCATCCCCCATGAACATACTCTTCACAGCTGCCCATGCTGTAATCTGGACTTCATTATTCAAAGTTGGAAGTGGTGGGAAGAAGAGTTGTTTCTCCTTACTCCCCCAAGACAGACAAAGGCTGCCTGATGGCAGTGGTGGCAAATCTGTGGCATTCGGGTCAGAAGCTGCTCTTGTAACTGGTACGTGAGTGAGATGGCTGCTGTCCCTGTGAGCTGAGCAGATTGCAACAGCAGCATAGGAAGGGAGGTGGTTTGAAAGACAAACAACAAAACAAAACAACAACAAACCAACACCTTTGACTAGTGCAACTAATGTAATAGTCTATTTAGTTTTGTTCCTTCTAGTATTATTCTCTACAGCACTTTTTCACCTCCAGGTAAGTATTTTGTTTTCCCATTGAACTTAAGTGCTTTTCTTCTGTGGTGTGTTGAACTCTGTTAAACAGTTTTAATACACAGGTTTCAGGAATTCAGTTTAATTGTCCACTGTTTTTATTACTTCCAGGAGTGAAACCTCGAACTCATATAAGTCATTTTGTTGTGGAAGATCACCATTGACTTCTGTGAGGCCGAGATTTCACTTATGTATTGCCACCTTGAAAACCAAACATCAAAACCCCTTATTTAACTTAAGAGTTTCTATGTCCAGACTCTATGGAGACTTTATCTTTACTAGATGGTGTGTCTCTACGTAGCTATTTCTGACAAGAGCAGTCTCTGGCATTTTTGACATTGTCTTTGTGTGTGATCGTTCTGAATTTCAAAAGACAGGGAATCAAAGAGGCAAGGAAAAGTCTGTGTCAGTAACATTTATGGCTTTGAAATACTCACTAGCTACCCCTGCTCATTGTCTTCGATCCAGCTGTGGCCATAGTTATGCTACAAATTGTCTCTAAGGAAGGGTTATTTTTTTATACTTCAGGTGCCTCAAACAAGCCCAATGTTGTATTCATCAGGCTTATCAATTTTTAGCCATTTCATTAGATACAATATATATTGATTGAAAACAATACAATTTTGAATCTTTTCAGGATCTTTGAGAAGAAATGACTTGGAGTGCTTGACATTTTAATGCAGTTTGTCTTTTCAAATAGATTTGGCTTCTAATGCATGTGACAACAGGACTTTGCTCTTCAGTTAGAGCATACATTTCAGAGTAGTTGTTACCTAAAATATTATCATAAGGCATAAGAAAACACACGATTTAAGTTGCCTTTCATGAACATAATTAAGAATTAATAAGCCTGTACCAGTGGCTAGTCCTCAGAATTTCCACTGTTTTGCCTTTTGTGACCCATGTTATTAAAAGTCCATTATTTTTACAGACTTTATTAAATTGGATCTTATTAAAGCATTCTATATTTGCATTTGGTCTTTCATAATTCATTATTATTATGACATTTACTTTTTACCATCAGATCTGAAAACATATCATAAGCTACCCTTTTCTCTTGAAAGAAATGCTAATTTCAAACAGTCCTCTAATGGAAGAGAAAAGCTTTATCAGTTTTTTCATTTATTCAAGATCGTGTTAAGAATACTAATGCTAGACTTCTGTATGCTAATATCCAAGAGCTTTTTTTGGTCAAAAGCTTAGAATTATTGTTTTTAGACCACACTGCTAAGTATGTCACTGGCAGGGCACTAGTACAATAAGAAAATACAGTTCTGAAGTACCATGTTTTAATTCTATGACTGATAAAAATAATTTCCTGGTCTTTCATTATTAAATTATGCTTTCATATGAAATTAGACTATTTTTATATGTTGCCATGCTTACTAGATCATGGCTTTACTTAGTTTCTGTTTAGAAGTTTTTAACAATTGATTTAGCATTGTTATCTTGGGGGGCGTTAGTTTTGAATTATAGCCTGCGGAATAGAGTAGCAGGAAATGGAATTCTCCATCAAATAAATCACTGTCTCAACCAGTTATTAATTATTTTAATTTAGACAATCTGGATTCTATCATATCTGTAAGTACTGTCATATTTTAATCATAAAAAGGGATAAAGAGCTCTAGAATTGAATGCAGAAGCCTAGATGTTAAACAGTAGATAACACGCAGTTAAACTGCTGAATTTAGCATAGTTATTTTTTTAAAACTAACTTAAAAACCACCTCTGGAACGTTAACTATTTTTTTTCCCCACACAGGTTTCTGACAATGTGCACTAGACACTTCGGGAGTGTTGTAGCCCAAACAATTCGAACTCAGAAGACAGACCAGTTTCCGCTTTTCCTTATTATTATGGGAAAACGATCATCTAATGAAGTATTGAATGTAATACAAGGTACGGTTCTTGCTTTATATTTAAAATGTTTTTTATGTGAGTATTGAAACTGTTAGAAGACATCTTTGCTAACCATTTCTTTTTTAAGATGTTCAAAATAGTAATTTATTGCATAAAAGAAGCTTTCAGTTGCCATGATATAAATAGCTACTATTCATAAATGTATTCATTAACGCAAAATTAGAGATTGAAGTTGCCATGACTGTAGTAGAATCATAGTTTAAGTTTTTCATTTTTCTAAAATACAAGCCAAATTTCCTAAATAAGGAGCTACACTTGGTTTTCCAAATTTATACTCAGATCATGCCATGCCAGAATGCACTTAGTTCTTTGTGTGTAGTTCCTTGTTAATATGTGGACTACTGTTGCGTGTGGTGGGCCAATATTTGAACATAAGTTGCTTTTTCAGACCTGCCTGCAGGTTCAGACCACCCTGCAGCCTGCAAAGGGTGAGACCCTAAATAAGATCAGAATTCAAGTTACTAATAGAATCTCACATAAATGAAGCTTTCTGGCTTATATGAGCCATTCTTTCTGGCATAACCATTCCTCTGATTTCGCTGACAGCAAGATGACTTAGATGTGGAGTGATGCCCTTTGACTGCTGTTCTCAGTAACTCTTCAGATTAAAATACATCAAAGAATGGCTGCCTCTCATTTCTTCTGCTTTCTCCACAAGTTTGCCTTCATGACACTGTGTCCTCATTTATTTATTGCTTATGTCTAGCAGTCTTTATTCTCCTCTCCTTGTTTTCCTGAGGAAATTCAGCCTCAGGAAATACTGCCTTTTGCAGACAGCATTACTGTTTCTTTCTGCATATTTTCTTGAGGAATCTGCAGTGCTCCTTTGTGTGGACAGAATTGTTAATTTTGCATAGATTTTGTCTCCTTAGTGCAAGGTAACTGTACAACGTTAATTCATGGTACTTCTGTCACTTATAAAACTTATTTCATACAAGTAGTCTTATAAATAGATTTTCTTCTTTTTATAGCTCTGCAGCATAGTTCAGCACCTGCGTTATCTCACTGAATATCCCACAGTGGTACTTACTGGCTTAAATTACTTAATTGTTTTAACAACTTGATAACTCAGAGTCATAATACAATCCAGCTTTATATTATAATGATCCAAATTATTTCATTGTATTAATGAAGATCTAATGATTTGCCAAGTTTCCTGTAATCTTTTGAACTAAATTTAACTAAAGTGATTACCTGTTGCAGCCTTACTTAAATTTATCCTTTAACAAAAATCAAGAGTGCTGTCCTTGTTATTTTCCCATGAATCGGGACACTGGTATCTTTCAACAATATGCCCTCAAATGAATGGTAGGCTCTGAAGTCATGCGTGTTGTAGAATGTGGGATAACGTTTTCTGCTAAGGTAGCAAATGCTAGAGATGGGAACAATGAGGGTCTTTCAGGGCTGGGTGAGAAGGCATGTTTACAGAAGAGATACAACAATATAGAAACTTAAGTCCCAGTGGCATTTATTGAAATGCAGACTGTCTAAATTTGCTTTTGATTTTTATTTTTTCCTGGGGTTGGAAACTATGGGGACAGTTTTGTTTTCTTTAGTGGTACTGTGGCCTCTGGTTAGTTTACTCCTTTTAAAATGTTGAGCAGCATCACCAGTATAAATCTAGCTCTTGTTGGTATTGTTCTGCTAGGGTCCAAAAGCTGCTTAGGCTGACAGATGTTGAGAGTTTATCATTTTCAACCATTTCTCATGGTCTAAGACCTTTTAACTGCTATGACAAGTGGCTCTAGTGGGTAGTCTAGCCTTCAGTTTAGGAAGAGAAACCAAAGACTGAGTGCATCTTGGTAGGAAATTAACCTTTCAGTCTTACTGAAGACTGGAGGCACACTGGTGGAAAAATGTGAGGAGGTATCTGTTTTCCTATGCATGTGCTGTATTTCTTGATATATAAACAGATTACTTACTTTTCTGCTATTATTAGCTTGAGAAGTTTTATCAGAAGTAAATACACTGAAGAGGATATATTATAATATTTGAAATTTTACTGCTAGTTATACCTGAATAAAAATGCGTGCGCACACATCCATTCAATCACCGTATTCCGTATTCGGTTTTTTTCCCATTCTTTTAAACCAATCCACTTGGATGCTGCTGCCAACATCTTACCTTTTGTTTCCTCACTAAACAATTGCTTCAGTCTCCGTGATTATACCTGGGAATTCTAAAACTGTGAAATCAATTCTGTGTCAGGGAACGCCAGATATATTCCTTTCCTTTAACATCAGCGATTAAAAGAAAAAATAGAGTTATTCCATGCATGCACAAAAGCAGTCATTCAGATTTGAACCACCTAAAAATTTAGCCTATGATCAATGGTTTTTTGTAAAAACAATTTTGAATTTTCAATAAAAAGGCAAACTTTTTTCTCTTTCAAATAAAAAGGCATTCTGCTGAAGTACTTGCATTTTCTACTCTTTACTTTTTTTTTTTTTTTTAAAGTCTGGCTATTTCTCAGGGATTAGTTCTAAAATGACTTCTTTTTTGTTTAATAACTTTAATTATATGAAGTTCAGCTATCTTCCTTTGTTGCTAGGTAACACAACAGTGGATGAGCTAATGATGAGGCTGATGGCTGCAATGGAGATCTTCAGTGCCCAGCAGCAGGAAGACATAAAGGATGAGGTGAGCGGTGAAAGTTACTGCAAATACCTACAGGCTTCCACAAGTCACTGGGGATGCAAAATTATCCAGATGTTTCTTTAGCCAATGAAGTTGGGTATGATGTGTTTTAGGGTCTCTTCCATCAATAGAAATTAAGTCTCCTTGATGTATTTATTTGGGTGTCTCAAAAAAATTCCTTCTTATTGGTCTTGTCATTTGCAGTTTGTTTCCTTTTTCTGAATATTAGTCATGAGTAACCATTTACATTTACAGTGGTGTTATAGAGCTTAATATGCTCATACAAGGAAATGACAATCAGATTTTTTCCCAATGACCAGCTCTAAGTCATAGGTAGAAAACAGAAATAGATTGATATATGTTAAATGTATACATTTAAAAGGAGATTGAAAAACAATCTTAACCAGAACTATGCACGTACTGAGTCATTCAGAACAATGCAGAATGGGTAAATGATGACAAGACTTTGCAACACTAGTGTTTCAATTACACAGAAGTAGACACAGTGAGGAATACAGTTGAAAGATGTTTGTCTGTTACTCTATAAATTGAGAGTGTGATTTTGAAGTAATGAAGTATTTAGGAATTTATAATAATAGGTATGTTGCCATTCAAGATTATTCTTATCCTGTTGTATAGACATTGATTGAAAATAATTCACTAAACACATTCTTCACATTTAAATCTTACATCTCATTAGTACAAGCTTTACAGATTATGGTTATAATAATATGAAGGCACGATATCTGCACAATATCTGTAGTTCCTTTTTTCTTCTTTATTTATGCTACCTGTAATTCATTGGTGAAGAAATGTACTTTAATTTTGTTAATACTGAACACAAATTTTAATATGAGGATTACAACAAAAATCCAAGGCACAATATAATTGAATTTTTTTATTGCATTTTAACAGGAATATGTTGGGTATGGGGTTTTTTTTTTTAGTGGTTTAATAAGAAGGTAAAATTCACATCACAGATGAGTTCCAAGAAAGGTTCAGAATTGAAAACTATAACAGATGATGGAGAGGAATAAAACATAAGGAAAGAAAAGTATATAAAGGATAAGAGCAAATAAGGGGCAGGAGAAGGAACTAGAAGTAGGAGTGATGGGATTGGAACAGAGGGAGGAACAGGAGACCAGAACAGTTGTCCAGAGCAGGGGACATCAGTATTTCTGTGAGAAGGAGGTGGGGGCGGGTGAGATAATGATAGACCTGTCCTAAGAGGATAAAACCAAGTGGGTTTGCAACTGAGAAACATCTGGGTGTAAGGGAAACGAAGCTTAAAGGAAGAGAAGACTTGGTAGCCTTGAGGCCGTGATTGCAGAACCGGGAACTGGCTTCTGCTTCCTGAGCTGCTGTCGATCCTTTACTGGATGGCCAAGAACAGCGACCGTCCAGTAACATGTGTCCCCACAGTGGTGATATGGATGTCTCCTGACTTCTTAGTCCAAGTACTCCACCTATGTAGGGAGAAAGAGGAATGAATAAAAATTAATTTTTCAATTTGTCCGAGTCTTCTGAAGTCTTTTCTCACATTTCCTTTTGTGAGAGGACCAGTGACATTTCTTTGCCAACGGGAGTTTTTTCTAACACGCTTGGACGTTCAGAAAACTAATGGAAGATTTCATAAACTTTTGGGGCAGATTTCCAGATGCTGTGGGTTCTATACACGAATAGAATATTTACTTATACCTTGGCTCCACTTGTTACAAGCATGCCAAAAAGGTGATCTCAGACACTTTCAACTTTGAAGCAGGAAGTTTAAAAAGAAAAAATAACTTCGCTTTATGAAATTACTGTTGCAGAGAGGGAGTATTTGACAAGCAGTCTGTACGCAATAGAAGGCTTTAGGCTGGAAAAAAAATACTGCCTTTTTGTGGTTTGCTACATAACATGTAGCTTTCTTGTAAGTCTTGTACTTGACAACTTAAGTGTTCAAACATCAACACCTTTTCTTTTTTAAGATCTTATTGCAGTTGATGCAATTGTTTCACAAATATTACAATAGCAAACAGGATACAGAGTCCGGTTTCTGTTACTGTTTTCTTAATAGCAACAATAAGTCATCGTAAAACCACAAGAATATAAGCAGAAAAATTCTTTTGTGTTTTAAAAAGAGAAGTCATCTATATAGCTTTGCTGTAAACAGAAGTGTGTGAGAGGGAGAGAAATAGAACTAGCAACACTTGTAAATAACAGCATGGAATCATTAATGAGTCAGTTTCTGCAGCTGAACTTCTCCACTTTGGATTTTAACTTGCATGCACATGTCAGCTTCCAGCACAGCTATTGCATAATTCTGTTTAGCACAGCATGTTTTGCAGTGCCCTCTGATGGTTATTTCGGTACAGGATGGCCGTTGCCGCTGCCAGCTAATGGTACAGGTGTTTGCCCTGACGTTGGCTGTAGCTGCTCAGGCATCGCTTTACAGCCAGCTCCCTCTCACTGGTCATCGACTGGTGGTGTAGGCAAGATGCTCAGAACAGCAACACCGACTTATGTCACCTGAGCAAAGTGAGTAATTTCATTACCTGGTGGTAATAGTATGGTTAGCTAAATCCCATGCTTTTATATCCATATATTAGTAAAATTTATGGGTGTAGCTAGTAATTTTTATCAGGCAAATTTGGAGCATATTTCTTTAATGTCATGTACTAAAGTACTGTCATTTAACTAGCAATTGGATTTAATTTTTAGATTTGTAAATTGTGTTTGATTAAGCTTTTCTCACATAATCTCCAAATATATACCTTGAAAACATTGAGATGCATACGTGTACTTGTAGTAATCCAATGTACCTGTCTTGAGGTACGGTGCTGTGTAGTTTAGGCACCCATTTTCTCTCCCAAGATTTCTTAAAGGGAGATCAATCTGCTGTCCCATTCTCTTCCCTGCCCCTCCAAGGCTTCTGGGTCAATCATGAGCCATTGGACCTGTTGCTTGCTGCCTGTTGGCTGTGTTGACCAGATGACATACTGGAAACCTCCTGCCTCTTTCAGACCACGCTGTTGACATGCCATTGTAGATAGCTGGTCTAGCTGTTGTGCTGCCTGCTTTTCTAACATTGCTACTTAAATTGCCATAGTAACAAGACAAAAATAATAAAATATGATCAGCATATTCTGATAAGAAGTGGCCAATGGATAATTAAATGGTGGGTTCAGTGGCATAAACAGCAGCAAGGCTGTATGGCCAGGATACAGTCCCACGCTCGTCAGTGCAGTCAGGTCTAGGGACTGAAGTCCAGCCTCAGGCTGTGTATGTGGAATTACTCTGAGGCTACACTAATGATTTCATACATCTGATGGACATATTTTCCTTTTCTAACCATGTTTTCTTCTCTGGCCCACACTACAAATGTTGATACCTCAATTACTGTTCAGGCAGTGGGGTTGGGGATTTTTGCAACGAGGAAATAAACGCCACTAAGGAGTTTCTCCTGTAAGCAAAAGAGGATGATATCTCAGAGCAGGGACAATCGGCCTTTGCCACTGTTGATCAAGCTGTGAACTGAGATTTTTCAGGGACTGTCTTTGAGAAGAGTGTGTAGTAGAAGTTCCTCTTAAGTGTCAGTGCGTGGTGCTGGACTTAGGAAAACAAATAATAATTGTAAAATATTGTACGCCCTGGAATATCCATTGTTAAACACCCTGTTAGCATGCTTACTTTAATTGGATAGTTAAATAATCGTCTCAGCATGGCATGATGGGCCCAAATAGATCTGAGTTAGTTCCTTTGTGAGACTAATGTGAAGAGATACTTGATTAAATCCTGGCATTACAACGCAACACACCTGTTCTGGGCTGATCCTGAACATTTTTTCCCCATTGCCTGAGGAGGAGGCTTCTCAAAGGATTACAGTAACACTTTTTGACAAGCTTATACAGGGTGGAGTTTCCATGTAATGACAGGGCTCATTTGATGATGTCTCAGTAATGCATTCTTTTTATTTTTGCTGTCAACATCTATTACTGTAGAAGCATTGACTGTTACACAGCTGGTCCAACTTGTCCACATTTAAGTAACAGTAGGTCTCTCGTGTTTATTTTTGTCATTATGCAACACTAGCACTCCTGCTCTCAGATTAGACTTCGAGGTGGAATTGTAATACCCGCAGTTGCTTAAAAAACCTTCTTATTTTTCCAAATACCAATTAAAACCTTCAATTCACTTTAAACTATGCTGACACACTGTTTTATTTAGTGTAAAAGAGAGATACTTAAGAATTTTTAAACTGGAAAAACTGTTGTAAACAGACTCTGACTGAAGATAAGCTGTCGAAAAATGTGGACCTGCAGTGTCACCATCTTTGCTCTCTGATCTTAGGTGACATCTCTTCTTCCTAGATAGTGCTACGGCGTGAGGAAAATATGGGTCCTTCCTGACCAATATCTGGATGGGTTCTAAAAAACATGTAAAAGAAAAAAACTCTAAAACAGCAACATAAATTTACCTTCTTTTCCCTGCTACAGCTCTTTATAAAAGTATGCTTGTGTGTCCATCACAGCACTTTCTTGTGTTAGATGGGGCTTTACTGGCCAAGTGTTATTTTCATAACTTTGCAATAAGAAGCCTGGTATTACCACGTCTTCCTCCTCTTCTGCCTTACTGCTGTCAAATGTAAGGGATTTCTTTTTTTTTTTTATTAATATGATATAAGTTTTAGCTTCCAACACCTTTTCTCTTTCTTCTTCCAAAGAGATATCTCACAGCCACAAAGTAAGCTAGAGAGGATCGGTCCTAGTGTATTTTCTCCTAATCTGTCGTCTGTTTGCCTTCTCCTCCTTCAAATCAGTTGCTTTTCTCCATTCCTTACCTGCATTTGTGCTCTCCAGTTAGAGGATGGCCTAAACGCTTCCATTAGCTGTGCAGGAGACCTCTGCAATTTCTGTTGAGGCACTGAAGCTCACATTAAAATCAGTAGAAATTAGGCATCCGAATACCTTTGATAATACGTGTTCCATCTGACACCGTCATGTGTATCATGGTATATGGTATTTGCACAACAGGTTGTTACGAGAATAAATACATGAAATTCATTAAATTCCAAAGTGCAAAAGCATTATGGTGATGACAGCCATCTAACGAAGATTGTGATTTAACCCCTCAAAAAATCCAATTAGCACATTTACTAATTATTGCTAGTTATAACTAATTAAACTACAGTAATCAAAATTTGATTAAATTTTCCGATTTTGTATTTGCAATATGATAGCACCCCAAAAAATTGGTTTCCCATTGTGTACTTCACTGCATTGACACACCAGCAGGTACGAGTGCTGCCTTTGAGAGTTTACGGCATATTTTGAACTGTGACAAAATGCAAGGTAATGACAGCAGAAAGAAAGAAGATAAAAATAAATATCTCTAGTTCATGTGGCTTTTTGGCCCTATATGTCGATGGCTCCAGTTGCTGAATATTCACTTAGTTTCTCTTACTGAACATCAGCTTTCCCTGCTGTGCAGTGCAGGTGGGTGGACATTGTAGCTGGCTCATTTCCTGTGGAAAGTCACTGCAGGACTGCTTCTTGAAGGTTTTTGGGTTTGTTTTCTTTCTTGTCGCTTGAGGTAATTCCCAAAAATCAGTATCTGGAACAGGGCTTTCAGCCTTTGATATAGCCAGGCAGGATCCTCCCATGGTTCTGCATTGTTCTGCCCCCTCATCCTGCCCCATCCTGCCTCCCCACCTGTGGTTCTGCCACCACAGAAACATTTGTTTGTTTTGTCTTCATCGTTCTCATGTGCCTAACACTTTCTGTGTACATTTTCTCCTTCCATATATTCCCCATCATGTATGTTTAAGTTATACAATGTGCAAGTCTGTCATCTTAGTGAGTCAAATTAATGCCTTTCTTGCACTGGTTTGTTTGGACAAAGGGGTGTTTCTCTTTAACACTCCCATGAATAGCCTTAAGCACTTGCAGATTTTAATTTCAGGAGTGGTTCAGTGAAATGAACTGTCTTTCAGATAAGCATTCAGCGTTTGTAAATACACTCTCTTTTTTTTTTTTTTTTTTTTTTTCCCTTTCTTGTAATAGCCATTTACTCACTGATGCTCTGAGAAATGTTTTCTGTTCATGATTATCTTCTCAAGTTCAGTCTCATCTGGTTTTACTTCACAGTAAAACTGAACCCAAAGGTCAATGGGGAATAAAGTAGAACACTTCTCCCTGAGACCAATCAGGTGCAAAGCTGATTCCTGGGGTTGAATCATTAAATCCTACCTTGAGAAACAACAACAATAAATGTTTACATTTATTGGCCAGTGCTGACTTTTCCAGCAAAATATCCCATCCAAAAGCCAAATGTGTTGTGTACTTTTTTCCCCTGTAGAATCTGCAGGAAAAGGGGTGTTGCTGTCCTAAATGCAATCAGGAATCCCTCTTTTCCATCATCCTGCATCTGAAAATGCTTGCTAATAGGTGCTTCAGGGGTAACTTCAAGAAGTGGTTTAGGGAATAATTATTGGAGAGAGTTATCCTAAATTTCTTCTTAACCTTATCTGTAAGTTTTTCTTAGTCTTGTAGCCCTGGATTTTACTCAAGAGAAGATTTTATCTGGTCTGTTGTAACTATCTCATTAATATATAAGTGTTTACTATTTTTGTTATGACTTTGCATCTGTAATATGCATGATAGCAAAGAAAATTCAGAGCTAAAAAGTATATTCTGTGGATAAATGCAATTTTTTTTTAATGTATTAACTTCCCATTGAATGAACGTCCCTTCTGTTGTTGCATTGTCAAAATGGGAAAGCGGAGATCTGTGACTTTTTCCCTGTAAGGAGCAAAGGAGAGTTATCTCCTCGCCTCATGCTCTAAAGCCCAGGGATGTGGATGGTTTACATTCACACCAGCCTTCAATCACTGCTGTGGAATTCAGAAATGCTGTATAACCCTATTTAAGTGACCCAGGATAAACCATTATCTGATCACACCTTCGTTTCTTGAAAAAGGAAGGTGGCAATTTTGCCTTCATTGCAATAGTATTGTGGAGCTGCATTTATTGATGTTCAGTTGATGCTGCAATTTATGTAGGGTTTAACAGGAAAGTTGTCAGCTACCTCAAATTTTGTTGATGGATAGCAGGACATTTTTTTAATTATTGGTGGTATGACTGTTCTATTTTTCTTTATGTGTTTTTTGTTAATGCAATGAAAGCTTCTCTGCGAAATATTTCCTTCTGCTTTTCCTGTCACCATTATGAATTTTCTTCTGTTGCTTTCTGGTGAGCTTGAGTCATACTCATACTTTGTGGTTTCTGTAGAGGAAAAGATGACTAAAATAACAAAATGCATTACAAAAAGGAGAACTGCTTTATCTAATGTTTAAAATTTGTCCAAGGTATAACTCTGAACTAGAGAATGCTACAATTTTGCTGTAATCTCCATAGAGGAGGTGGTTCCTGTCAAGTGTGAGTAGTATTAACAAAACACAGAAGTAGGTACAAAGAGACATTTTGTAGGATCACATCTGCTTCTTACCTAAATAAATGTGAATTCCAGATTTGTTTTTGGGGTCTGTTTCAGTAAGAACAGTATTGTTTCGATGCAGTGTAAAACTCGGTGGCATGGTGATTTACTTTTAGATGCTGGTCCACATAGAAATATGTGAGCCACCAGTCATGCGTAGTAATTCTTCACATTCCTGACATCTTTTTCATAATCCACTTTTAGGGTGATGATAACTGCAATGAATAGGGAGGAGAGATTTTTATTATTTTTTTTTTAATGCCTGGAATTCATGTTTAGATTCAATTTGAAGAATCTATAGTGTCAGTATTTTTTGCAGTTATCATCCAGGTAATTTAAACCTATTTAAAAAATTCTTCAGTGAAGCTCTCTGTAGGTAAATGAATCCTGTGCTCATCACAAGTTAACTTGTAGTAACTTCCTGGAGTTTTCTATACAGTTTGTAAGATGTAAAATAAAAGCCAGTACTCAATCTCTTGTAACGCTGATTAGTATATATTTTTGAGTGAGTTTTAACAATTTTTATAAATTTTTACTTTTTGAGGGTTGCTTTTAGTTTGGGTTGGGGTAGTTTGTGGTTGGTTTTATTTTTGTAAACTAAAGTAACTATGTGTTCATTGCTAGCAATCTTTAACGAAAAGAGCCTGTATTTGCAATAGTTGTATCTGATCTTTCACCTTTTTTTTCGGGCATTACTGGACTTGTGCAACCTTTGAAATTCAGTTATTATGTGAAGTTAGGTGTGATACATGAAGCTCCAAAACATGGAAGTTAAGTATGTTCTCTCTGAAATAATTCTTACTATTTTTTTAAATGCTTGTCCTCTCTCAGATTACCCGAATTCATCTTCCTTTAGTAAGGTGATTTGGGAAGACAGTTTTGGTTCTCACCATTACAAGATAAATTTATGGTATACTTATGGAAAGTTTCAGTACAGATAGTACAAAACTTCTTCCTTTATATTACATTCCATTTGAGAGAAGAGTTGGGAAAACCTCTGTGTATTCAAGAAGCTTTCCTCATTTTTGGATAACATAAAATGGAATATTAATGTAGGGGAGTTTCTGCTATCACGTTGGAGTTACTTTTTGAAGGTATTCCATGAACATGGCACATAAAGCTCATCAAGGTCCAGAGAAGCCAGAAGGGGAATCGATTATTTGGTGGTTATTGTCCTTTTTACAGTTGCAAGAATTACTTCTTGTCTTGTCTTAGCTCTGCTGAACAAAGTGATGGTTTCTCTGTCTTCTGTGAATGACATTTAGGACACATTGATTGTAGAATAATCTTGGGTCCTGTTTTTATAAGGAAGAAGAATTTCCTCTAAAAAGATCTTGTTACTTTCCAACTGGAGGTTGTATACCTTTTCCTGCAATTTGTCTTTCCCTCTTGTGGTTGCATGCTACTTTAGAGCTTTTTAACCACTAATATGTTAGAATTTTGTTTGAGGAACACCTTGGCATGTTTGCATGATGTGATAATAACAGTTAACCTATGCTCTTCCAATTTAGAATTGAGTTTTTGCCAAACAACAACATTTTGGCGAGATGATTGATCCCTTTGCAAAATGATTCCTTTATGTGGAATAAACCTTGCAGATGAATGGGAAAATTAACGTAATTCTTCAAGAAACTAGCTAGTAGACTTTAATTTCTATGAAATATGGGGAACAGATTACCCCAGTGCAAGTGCTGTGTTACTGGTAACTACAGGTGACCATGCTGAGCCCACCAGCAGCCTCACAGCTAAACCTTATTGATTTTTGTAGGGACCAGTGCAGCCTCTGCAGGGCTCTGGGAGGATTATAAGATGTAAGAGGAGTAAGCACAGGGGAGCAGACGCTATCTCTGGCTCCAGAGGCACAGTATGAAGATATCAATTGTACACTTTGCTTTATCAGACTTCACCCCAGTGCAGTTATTCCAGCTTTTGGGGATATCCACTTCTTGATCCTCCACCGTGTGGGTGATGCCTCGCTTTGGCATTCACATAGTTCTCGTAAACCTTTATTTCTTTGTGCTGTGATCATTAATAAGATCCTTTGCTAGGTTTGCTGGCTTGGAGTTGGCATGCTAACTTCATGTTTCTTGTCTGCCTGCATCTGTCCATTTGAGATGCTTCAGAGCAGGACTTGCTGATTTCCCATCTTTGTGTTATATTCAACACTGGGAACTGAGGCCTCTGGATGATGTCATGAGCCTGGATGGATCCTGCTGAGGGCTCACTTACAAAGGAAGGACCTGGGAGCAGGCCTTCTCTCACAGGACAAGCCGTTACCTGCTGTCAGTCTGACCAGAGAGCAAATTAAAATCCAGCCTTGTCCTCTCAATCACGGTCTGTCCTTCCCTATTACAAGACTGTCCAAACTGTCGGCTGCAGGAGTGAAATCCTCCCCAGTGTCAGCCCACACGTACCACTCCAGTGACCCCCTCCCCACGTGGCTGGTGGGGCAGGAGGCTGCACCGTTCCCGGGTCTGCGCTGGCCACAGTGAGGAGGGCAAAAAATGGCAGGGCAAAGAGCTTTGGTGCCAGATCCAGCCCTCAGGCCAGGGCCTGGACACGCCAATCCATTACACGGCAATTGGAACATAGCTTTAGGTAACTCATAATTTTTAAAGCCAAGGTTGCCCTTGAGGCATTTCTGAACTTATTTCTCCTAGCAGTAGTTAGATGAGTAAGGCAGTCAAATATTTTGAAGTCACTGGGGTTAAAAAGTGCTGGTGAACATAAAGATATATATCGTATTGGTCCACTGTTTGCTGATATTTTTTGTTTTCTTTTCTTTTCTTTTTCTATCTTTAGGATGAACGTGAAGCCAGAGAAAACGTGAAAAGAGAGCAGGATGAAGCATACCGCATATCACTGGAGGCTGACAGAGCAAAGGTGTGTGCAGGGTGAAGTAATCACATGAATGTCGGGATGGGAATCTCTCCACAGCTGGTGAAATCTCCCTGGTGCAGAAGACTGCCCACCTTCAGTTCTGCTCTTAAGATGATATGGTTGCTGCAGGAGCCATTATTGCCCTCAGTGGTTGTAAATGGCACTAGATACAGTCACTAGGAGTAGACTTGACTACATCTTTTTGCTAAAGCAGTCCTGGCCCCACTTAATGACAGAAGTTGGGAAACAAATGACAGGAAAAGATCAGTTAATAAATATCTTATTTCTTATATTAATTTCTACAGAAAAGTCGAGAAGTTTCTTTGCTTTTGTATAGCTAGTGCACATCATTAAACACAGCTGTGGAAAGTGAGGTGATACATGTGTGATTATTGTTTGTGTTTATTAGAGGGAAGCACAAGAGAGAGAAATGGCAGAGCAGTTTCGCTTGGAACAAATTCGGAAAGAACAGGAGGAAGAACGTGAGGTGGGATGTTTTACATTTTCTGATGATTTTTTGGATTCATGAAGCTTATGGACATTGCAACTTTCATTCAACACACATTGCAACTTTAATTCAAAGTATACTTTTTATGTGAACATCAATATTGTTTTAAATTAATTTCTTACCATGTCTATATAAAACATAGTGCAGCTAAATCATTTTCATCCACTGTTTAACAGCTTTTCTGTTCTATCATCTGGGTCACGGTTACATCATCTGGGGCTGAATTAGAGCCAGATATTAGATAGGCCTGCTAACAGGAGTTCCATGACATGAGCTCCATAAATGGTGGAATCTTTGGAAACCTCTAACCTTGTTTCTGCAGGCACTCCTTAAAAAATATAATACCATGGAGCCCATTCATTTCTTCCAGGAAGTAGCACAAAGCCTACCTGCAATTCTGATCAAACAAGTTGCCAAATTTAATTTGGGAGACAAAACGCTTAAAAAACCCAAAAAAAAATTAAGGAAAAAAAATTCAAAATCTAGAAATTTGATTTATGGTACATTTTAAAATTACTAAACAGTCTTCTACAGAATTTTCCTTAGAATGAAAATTTTGTTTAAATGAACACTTTACATCTCTAGGTCTATATAAGAAAATAGAAACCATGTGCTGTGAAGAGTCCTGTTCCTCAAACTCTGTTATTTTGTAGATTCTCTCAATTTTGTAGATTCTGAGGGTCCAGTGCCTGTCAGAGATGGCTCTTGCAGCCTCTTTCAGGATCTAGGCTAGCTCCTGTCCTAGCTGTGTGTCTATGTAGGTATTTAGATAAAGCAGCACGTACATAAATTTACAAATACTATGACTTCCTGTGGTAAAAAGGCTGGGGTACAGCCATGTTTCTTCCCCTTGAAGTCCCACCGCATTTCAAAGGATAAGTAAAATAGACTAGTCATTAAAATATTTCCATCTGTTCTGTGAAGTTGTTGAAATACAAGTCCTTACAGAACTGCTGTGAAACACAGCTGACACTTTAAAAGTACTTTGAAACCCTTGAATCAGACTTCCAAAACAGAAGTCATATTCACTTATAAATGCCTTGACTGAAATCACAGTTGATTGGGGGTTGTCCTTTGACTTTAAGGCGTATAAGATTCTGTGAGGAAGTTGCTAATGAATACAAAGCTGTATCAGCATCCCTATTTAATATATATTTCCTGAGTATGTTTCCAGTATTATATAAAATATAAATATTAAAAATATTTATTAATTTATATAAAATACCAGAGTTCCAGTATTTTTGGTGGACTTAATGTAATATCTTTGCTTTGACTTTCATGGATTATGGAGATTTGAAATTTGGAATTATATTCTCATTTGATTCTCCTCTTAGTTAAAGTCCTTGGAACTCATGGAATCCTGATAAATCACATCCTTGCTTATTCGCCCCCCTACACAGGACTTAAGTCTATACTTGACATTTCAGTCTTGTGTAATTTGCTGATGTATGTAAAAATTGCATTATACAACTGCAAAAAATTGGCTATGAACACATTTATTATTCCCTGAGATAAACCTCATAAACAAACTGTATGAGCCGTGCATTTGCATATATATTTTTTGACCAAGATAATTGCATTAAAAACCCTGAACCATTTAAGCATTCAAGAACCTTCTAAACCGTACTGCATTGTAAATACTAAATTCAGTCCAAGCGATAGTATTCAATGGTTTGGGAAAGATGCAGTCCACTTCTTCTTTCTTATCCTACAGTAGCTGATGGCTTATTTAGCTGCTGTTGTTAACGTAAGCCGAGAATGGAAACTAAAGCATAACTGAAGGAGCAGTGCAGAAAACTGGACTGTGAGAATTGTGTCAAGAATAATTGTAAGAGAGCAATTCTGTGAGGTTAATAGCCATCAAACATAAATCGGTACTGTAGCAGTAACAAACAGACTGTTGAGCAATCGGCTCACACTCAGATTCAAGAAGTGTGGTTTTCTTTTTTTTTAAGTAATTTTGCATGCATAGAAACAATAATTAATTCTGCTTTATTATATCTGCTCCTGAACCTTTGCTAATACCTTGGCCTTTTGGAAATTGTTTTCTTACGGAAAGGCTGCAAGACTGGTCCATCTTATCAAAATATACCTGGGCTTCCCTGTTTTAATGTAGAGTGCAGTAATGAAAATAATAGGATCTGTTTGCTTAGTAGAACAAAAGGGATTTTAACAATAGTGTTTACTAACACTCCCCATTCTCAATACAGATTACTTAGACTGAATTGTTCTGCAACAGTGTTTACTTACAGAAGTGGCTTTATGTTCAGTTTGTATATTTAAAATCTGACTGTTGAGCTAGTCACATACTGAACATCTTTTTATCAACAAACTGAAATTGCTTGTTCAGGTCCAAGAGTTTTTAATGTGATCCATCACATCGTTGTTTTCTGACTTGGTTTGCTGGTACAGAATATCCATTGTAAATTGCCATTTTACGTTGAAGCCATAAAGACTAGTTACTTTGGGGAGCGACGCACTCTTTGCACAAAGAAAAGAGCTCTAATGAGCTACTGTTGTTTATTTTTCTATAATATAATTGATTGGGTTCAGTAAATAATGTAGCATCTGTTGTTATACTGTGTGGGGAAATGTCAAAACAGAAAGATAGTAAGCAGGTGGTTGAGAACGGAGAAAGAGAAAATTAAAATAGAATCTATTTAAAATATAATCTCATAGTAGATGAGCAAAAATGAACTCAAGTTCTATGTATAAATATTTATACTGAGATATAATTTGCTCAGAGGCTCATGTGTAAGAAGTAGACTATTTAAAAGCCTTTGTAATCTTGCTTCTGCCCAGTCCTTTCTCTTTAATGTAATCATCCTCCATCAGTTTCTGTTACTAAATGACCTTGGGGAGGTTTTCAAAGGCACAAATAGCAACTGTGTATCTTGAAAGTTCCTTGAAAGTCTGGGTGAATCTGCACCTGACTGCCTCTTGTGTTTGGACAATTGTCTTTTAGGCATATTTTGGGGGAGGCAGTGTGATCGAGCTGCTGTTTCTGTTCATTGACATTCTCATTAACCGCTGCCCTGAGTGAGGTGATACTGTAACGAGGCTGCTTTCTAAGGATGATCTAATTTTTAACAGATGCCAATGCCTGTCCATGAGTACCAGCAGCGCTCAGTAGCCTCACAAATCAAGCCCACCTCGTTCAGCAGTCTAATATTATGCATCAATTTTAAAAAAAAGAAAACACTTGTGATCAAAGTATTAGTGTCATAGTAGCTCCTGGAGGCAGAGCACAGAGAACACAGACTTGGCTCCTGTCCTTAAAATCTTGACATCAGCAGTATACACAATGTTAGCCAGAAGATAGTCAGAGGCATTTTCAGATATGTAATGTCATTGCAATTTTTGGGCTGATTTCATGCAAGTTGTTGCCAAAAATGTGCACACCTGTGATTGGAGCCATCTTCCTTCAAATGATAATAATTGCTTGCTTTAAATCTCAAAGCTCCTGTTTCTCTTCTCCCAGTTTTTTCTTTGACCATTCCTACTTTTATATGTACTCTGTGTCTAATGTACCTTCATGAAATTTTTAATTATGTCTTTTTACAGTGTTTTAGTTTATTTATAGTAAATCTCCTGCATATATTTCTTTTTACTCTGAACTGCCACTACGGGTCTTGTCTTTGCTGCAAACAGTCAATTACTGTGTGCAAGAGGAAGGCAATTTGATAAGTGCATTTAAAGAAATACTTTCACTGCCTTTAATTTATACCCTTTAAGGAAGCAATTGGCCACTTGACAATTATTCTCTCATTCAAATTTTTTCCAAGGCTTTCTGCCAAATGATTAAATTACTTGTCCCCATTGTGCATTAACTGTAGACCTAATAATATGTGTTATAAAGAAGGATTTATTTTAATTAGTTGTCTGGTGGGCTGTTATTAAGGAATGAATAAAAATTGGTTTTGTCATTGAGATACAAAGTACAGCTATGGCTCTGGAGCACTGTGGCACATCTTGAAGTTCTAGAAGAAATAAAAAGAAAAGCTTTCTGTCCTCTTCTTCTGTTGCTAGCATTGCAACCTAAATGGTTATTTTTTTCTTCCTCAGGCTATCAGGCTCTCTCTTGAGCAGTCTTTGCCTCCTGAACCGAAAGAGGAGAGCACCGAGTCCGTCAGTAAACTGCGTATTCGGACACCCAGTGGAGAATTCTTTGAGCGACGTTTCCTGGCCAGCAGCAAGCTGCAGGTTGTCTTTGATTTTGTAGCTTCCAAGGGATATCCTTGGGAGGAGTACAAGCTGCTGGGCACCTTTCCGAGGAGAGATGTGAGTAAATGTACCTTTCATTAATAAATACCGCTACTTCTTACTCCTGTACGTTAGATGACCAGAATGTTATAGCATAGAAGGTAAAAGATATGCCTGAACATGTTAGTGTGCTGCCAAGCTCTGTGCCTCTAAGCAAGGCAGGTGCTAACCTACCAATGCTATCGTATGGTACATACAAAATTGCATTGCAAAACCTGTTTCCAGTGACTTTGTAAAAAATCCTCCATTTCTGGAGCAAACAAGTTGTGGACCATATTCAATGAAAACTGTCCGAATATGCTGAGCCCGTGTTGCTCACATCCTGTTTCAAAGGAAGCCACGTCGGTATTAGTATGCTGTTTAGGTCTGTTATGGGCTGGTACTTCTGATCTTTCTGGTTTTGCCATTTTGATGTAATTTTATGTTATGAACAAGGAAGGCTTGGTGTCAGGTAGTATACAGTTATGAGCTAATCAGTACGTTCTAACAAATTATTCATCCACCTGTTACATAATATCAGTAAGTAATCATTTATATCTCCTACCTCAAAATTCTAATGATGTACCTGCTGTGACTGATATTCAAAATCAATACTGCTTGCAAAAGCCAATTAAATTCTGTTGATTTATCAACAGATATTTATGGGCTGGTTACTAAGTTTCTTTGAAAATATACCTATATGTTTTCTCCTCTGTTACAAATTAACTGTCATTTTTTATTTAGCCATTGTTACAGCAAAGGTAAAAGTCAGTTTTTTGTCCAATTGTGCAGCAATTACCAGGGGCCCTGTATAGAAGACAAAGGTATCAGGCACTGCAGAGATGACAGTAGAGAGCCAAGCAGTGGTGGGTGAATTTCAGCAGCTTTTTGGCCATACTGCCTCAGTACTGCAAATGCGTGGGGCCAGCTCTGGATCAGCCAAGGGTTTGTTTGCTGGAGGCATCTCCAGGTCACTGGTTAAGCCATTTTTCATCAAAGGAGCTCACTAACTTGGTCTTTGCCATTTTGTTTCCCATCACTGCCCCTGGAGGAAGTTCACTAAGAATAAGGCTCTGATGAGCATGTTTACAGCACTGTTCTGTAACAGATACCTCTTGCTTTATCATCTTATTTGTAAATACTCCAAAGAGTCACAAGTACTCCAAAGGGGACGAAAATAATGTCCTTAGCAAGCGTACAGCCTTGAGAGTGGATGTGATTTCTGACCAATTTTTGGCATTACTCTATGAACAGGATTGTAGTGCTTACAGCTTTTCTTCCACCTTGTCTTATATTGAGAATCCTAGTCAGTCAGACTGAAATGCAGCATTTAAGGAATCTCATTAATCGCTAATTAACTTTACTCCTTAAGCATGTAATATCATTTCCAGTGGAACCAAAGACTATGTGTCCAGAATTACAGGTTGTTCAGTCTACTTGACAGAAGAAAACCAGTCTTTTACAGTCTAAACAATGGATTTGTGTATTTTAAACATTTTGCGAGTCATAACTCCCTGCCTGTAACATATTTATGTCTTAGTACATATTTAATATAAAAGAACTACAAATATATTACTCTAACTTTTTACATTTATTTGCACTTTAGACTGACTGTTTCTGAACATAATCACATCACCATTGTTATTAATTTTAGTCCTCTGTAGCAAACTCAAAAATTGATCAGACAAATCACATAAGAAAAAATTAAAAAATAAGTAGGAAAGAAAAACGACCACTAAATTGAACAGGCTGGTATTTTCAGTACATTTGTGAAACTGTCAGGGAGAAAACGCTGAGGCCAAGAAAGGAGAGTTTAATGGCAGGATATGGAGCCATTGGTCTGTCGCATGGGAAGCAAAGACCCTGTCATTTTTTTTTCTATGATATCAACCTAATAATGCCATGTATGAGGAGTCACATAAATGATTCATGATGATTGACTCAGCATCCATGTATGAATCCGATTGCCATTGTGACCATCATATCTACAACAAAGCATAATCCCCAGGGGTTTGGTAACCGCTGAGAACTATAAATGACATCTGCCATGTTCCCCAGGTTTGGAAAGTTGGAAGTGTGCAACTCCATAGACAGATTAAAAAAAAAAAAAAAAAAAAAAAGTCATTGATGAGTGCCTTGGAAGGACAGTAAAAGTATATATTTATTGCCTTAGGCTTCATGGTATATAGCTTCTTAAAAATACACTGTAAGTTGTCAAGACCCTTCTGCTATATGATATGTATCACAGACATCCATTGAAATCTCTGCAACAAGAACAGAGCACTGGGGATGCTTGTGCTTCAGAAAACAGTATAATTTAAAATGTCTGTTTGTATTTAAACTACACATAACATTTTTGAAAAAAAAAAATGTTCAAAAGTATCAGAATTACTTTGCTGAAGTTTTTGCTGCAATAAGGTGAAAACGTGTCTTGTTGAGTTAATGTTTTTAATTCTATCCTAATCTGTGTTACTATAACATATGCACCTCCAAAAATGTTTCTGTTTTATCAAAACAAGGGGTTTATCTTCAATCAAATCAGCATTTTCATATGGTAAACTTGTTAGAGCATTTTAACTAGCTTTTCAAAGCTATCAGTCCTGAGAGCCTGATACAGTGTTGTTGAAGTATTTTTACTTCTTTGGTAGATAAAAATTCATTAGTTGTTAGTTCTATGTTCCAGTTGCTTACACAGATATCCTTAGCTAACTTAAAGTTGGTATCATAACCCTACTGTAAATACAAACTTCTACACATGAGTAAATACACAGATTAACCTTTTCCAGACACTACTTGTAGATTTTCAAGCAGCAGTGACATTCCAAAGCAGTTAAGCACATGCAGTGACTTGTTTGGTCTTTGTCACCGACTGTGTTGTTCTTTCTACTAGCACTGAAATTAGATATTAACCACCTTTTCTCTCAGTACCTTAACCAAGGCAGCAGTGCATACCTTGCCGACAAGTGTGTATCACACAGGTGAGCCTGGGTCAGCAGGTAACTTGTGCCTCTAACTTGGAAAACATTTAGCAAGCACATCTTTCAGAGTGAAAAGCTGTATAGTAAGTTCTTTGAATTCTTGAATGCACCTGCAAAGGCTTTATGAATCAAATGTGCACTATTTAAATGTATGTGCTGATCTTAGAATTATAGTTCCCTTTCTGCCAAGAATCGCTCTAATCTTCAAAATGCATTTAACTATGACAAAAAGAGCTTACTCTAAGCATATTAGTGTGCTCTGTCAACCTTCTCATTGACTATTTCTTCTTAAGTCCATTTCTCTTTAAAGCATTTCCAATCACCAATTTTGGTGGTCCTCTCAATCTGTCAGCTGCAAGATCCACCTTCTCCCTGTACCCTGGAGATTTCCTAGATGATCAGTTCCTCACTTCCTTCTGTGATGGAAACCTGCAGAAGTCTTCCTAAAACATCTTACAGAGCAGGCATTTCACCACACTTCAGGCAAGGAGCTGAAGTGTACCAGGTCTAGCTGAAACAGTAGGAGGAATGTGCAAAACAAATTTACCCAAGCTGGGCTTCAGCCACCCTATGAGGGTTAATGATAAGTTTGTGAATGCTTTATTGTCTCCCTCAGAAAGGGAAGTCCTGGCATGCTTTCTCTTTTGAAAGACTATTTTTGAAAGACCGAACTTTTTCATTTCTTCTGAAAAATCAAAATTGCAACCTATGATTTCTTCTGCTCATTTCTCCTTAAGGTGGAGCATTAGTTATGTATTTGAGAGTATGCCTTTTGCAGACATGGTATTAGAGACTTAAGCTCTTTATTTACAGTATCTGGAAGCCCTGGTAAGCCAAGACTTCTACAGTATTTCACATTTTATTTTTCTGAGCCACAGCTTAGGATCAGGTGGCAGTTAAGTCACTTAAGGTTATTTAAATGCATCTAAAATGTTGCTTAATAATTCAGAACCAGTTTGCTCTGTTTAGAGTATTAAGATTTTTTAAATCCTTTTAATTAACCAATTTCAACAGCAGTTTAAATAAACAGAAACAAAAAAAATCTGTCTCCCTTGAAAGAGCAGAAAATAAATTTAACTCAAATTGCATGTCAATTTGAACTAGGTATGATCAGGATTTCAGTAAATTTAGGGCAGGCAATTCTTCATACTGTATGGGAGTGTAGAGTAAGATATTCCTCCAAACTGAAATGTGATCATTCATTCCCATGCTCTGGCAGGGGTAATCCTCTTCGATGCCCAAAAGGATGAAAATAATGCCACAGGATGGTAAGTTTAGCTGCAGCACTCAGCACACATAGTCATCTGAGCAGGTAACTCCTGACGTGCTCAGAAAGGTAACATTAGAGCGTGATCCCTATATTGCTATGCCAGGTAGTTTGGCCATTTTGTATGTCAGTTCTAGAAGCCATTCTTTGTAAGAATTGCTCTGCATTTCACCAAGTGCAAACTACTTCCTTCAAATACTTTTAAACTCATTAGGTGGTGTTTAAACTCTTTAAATAGTTGATGAAAGAGTTATATGTCCAGGACCATCTCTGGCTTCGGATGTTCTTTCCCCTAATGATCATCGTGATAGAAAGATGTTATAATGAGAAAGGATTTGTGCAGTGTCATGGAAGAATTTCTTTACTGAAAGGGTTGTCAGGCATTGGAACAGTCTGCCCAGGGAGGTGATGGAGTCACCATCCCTGGAGGTGTTTAAAAGACGGGTAGATGTTGTACTTAGGGACATGGTTTAGTGGTGTTGGTAGAGCTAGGACAAAGGTTGGACTCGATGATCTTGAAGGTCTCTTCCAACCAAAACTGTTCTATGATTCTATGGTTATACCCAACAGCACTTTTAGTAACTTCACATAAATCGGGAAGGTCCCTTGAATATCTATGTTATGGCAAAGGAGGTTTTCAGATGAATGAAATATTTTTCTGATGTGTTCAAAAAATTTGAGAATGTTTTTGTAAGTTCAGGGAAAACTTAACATGTGATCCATGTAATTTTTCCAGTCATTTCAGTTACTAATATTTATATTACCTACTACATAAAATAGTACTCATCTGTTTTAATTCAGGCATGTGTTCATCAGCTCTGATCTAGTTTACACAAGGCCACAGCCACCTACAAAGGTAGACGTCCCTCCTCTTGGCATTTGCAACTGTCCTTAAGTCAATACTACCTGCCCTTGTCTTTCCTCTCTTTTCAGGATATGTTATTTTATTTATTCAAGCAGTTAAGTTTGGTTTAGTTAAGACACTGAGAAGTTGCCTAAGCAAATTGGCCATACCAGGCTAGCATGTTCCCATGCCTCTTTTAGAAGCAACATTTCTGATCGTTCTTCCTGATGACATGTAACAGTAGAACGATTGGAATGATTAACCTGGAGTGCAAGAGGAATGGACCACTATCATTGCAGCCAGAATGCTGAAGCATTTGCAATCCCTAAGTTTTATTGCTTTTAACAACTTTGTTGCTCACAAAGAATAGTATCACAGTCTTTCTGTCAGCACCTACAAAGGGAGTAGGTGATATTCTTGACCTGCTGTAGTCAGTGGGTGTACTTTAGAGAATATCGAATAGATTTTTGCTTCTTCAAATGTGATGTTTACTTTTGTGCAAATATAATTTCCATACAGGTAGTCAAAAATTCTGTATTATGGAAAGATTTTTCATAATGTTTTCTTTCAAAGCAGACAGACTTGATCTGTCTTTTCAGACCTCTTGTCTTTGCATAAGTAACTATGATACCCAAAGAGAAAGATTAAAGCCCTTCATATATCAAGTCACTGAAAGGAGGTGGAAGGAATGTCTTCCTCATCTCGTAGATGTAAGCTTATTCTAACAAGAAAGAGAATTACATTCTATAGGTCAATATAGTTTCTGATCTCTTACAACAACTCTATCTGAATACGGTGAATGTTTAACCAATTTCAGGAAACAGGTGTGCATTTCAGATGAGCTGTTTTACTTAAGACTCACTAAAGTAAGCAAGCATTCACCACACCGAGTACTCAATGCGGTGTGTGAACTCTCAGTTGAGTCATCCTCATTAGTTAACCCAATGACTAATGCAAACCATGTGACTAATATATTCCACCCAAGCACGTCCCTCGATGTTCTTTTATTCAGCACTGCCCCATTTCACAAAACATTTATTTCAGGGACGCACGTTATTGTTCACAGGAAGATGCCTTAGTTAAGCCGCAGAGCTTTGCTGTTGCATATGGCATTATCTAGCATAAGCTGGGCCTAAGATATTGTGTACTTTTTCCCCAAAACTCATGCTTAATGTCAATTTTGTGGGCTTTTGTCACCTCGTAGGAAGAAAATGTAATGATAAAATACCAGTCAAGGGCCTTTGATACTAAGAATGCTGTGTCTGGTTACCAGAAAATGTAATGATCTCCTGCTGTTTTGGTAATTGTGTAAGAAATACATCAGACTAAATCACCAAAGCAGTCTCAGGCACGCTTTTTATTCTCTTTACCAATTTACTGATCACAGTGTTATACTGTAGATATCATTGTGGCATCCGAACATCTTAATCCTTTGAACTTGATAAAAATCCTTTTGGATTGTTTTTCCATGCAGTTATAATTAAGTGCACATGAATCCAATCTTGGGTCATTCTCCTGTGAGTGACTGTGTTCATATCCATTCCCCTTTGGGATGTACGCAAAGCAAAGTTCTGGCAGTTCATTTGGAGCACTAAATGTATTTATATGTTTTCAGACTTCCAGAAGAGTGGCTGTTTGCTTCCTTTCAGCTCTTCATCAATATCCACAGTGAAAGCTGTAGTGTTTCTGGGGATGTGGTCTTCTCTGAGGATAGCACATTTTAAAATAATTAAATTAATGAATAATTGTTAGTTCGATATAAGCCCACTGGCAGCAGTGCCCACAAGTAATGGACTGGTTTGCTCCTTGGCACAGCAGAAAGGGTGCTTAACATACAAATGCTCTTATCTGTAAATGCCAGTACTTAAACCCTTTCTCTACTCAGCAAGAAAACTGAAAGTAAATAGTGTGAAGGAGCAGGTGATGGAGCTTTTCTGCCCGCAGGTCCTTTGTCAAGAAAAGACCCGTTCCAGGGTACTCTGTCAGCTTCTCTTTTTCTAAGAAACCACACAAAAAATTCCTAAATAGATCAAAGGTTCCAAACCAGAAAGAAGGGATGAAAGCAGAAAATCTGAGGAGAGCTTTAAAGCACCTTCCTCTTCCCTCAAAATCTGAAGTCATAGAATCATAGAATTGTTTTGGTTGGAAAAGACCTTTAAGATCATAAAGTCCAACCATTGTAAGTCCTCCAGTCTCAGAGTTGTTGGCACTGTGGAGACCAGTGTGGTCTTGTTTCAGTACTTGCAGATAACTCCTCTGACCGCCACTGACTTCAACTTCTGGCTCTCAATGTATAAGGCAACTTGTGTAATACTTTAATGCTGTCAATACCACATCAACAAAAATCATATTATTGAAAGAAACTCTAATTATTGAAATACTTCTGTGTTTTCACTTCTCCAAACAAAATGAAAAAATGTATTCGTCATCATTGAAAACGAGCTGTTTGAAAGGCTAGAGGAAGATGCAGCCTTTCTGTAGTGATTTTTTTTTCAGTGAGATTAATTCTTAGAAATAAATACAAAACAGGTATTGTTAGTAACTGGATGTCTTTTGGCCATATTTTGGGGGAGTACTGATCACTAAACAAAATTTCTGATCTGGGGTTAAAAGGCAGCACAGAGCTACCCAAGAGCTACCCAAGTGGAACTACAGCGCACAGCATTTCCTAATGTGTTTCTTTTATTGGAAGGTAGATAAACTATAATTATATATTTCTTGTACTACCCTACTAACTACTGTTAAAAAGTCATAGGATTTGGGTAAAAATCTGATATTTTTTTAAACATCATTAACATCTGGGCTTTATTTAGTTTTGGCGCAACAATGATTAGTGTTTGGGAGGTTTTTTAAAGCTTTGCTCTACAAACATGGATATTTTTCCCAATTAAAAAAAAATAATCAAATTTTCATGTAGAATCATGAATCAGTAATGTTGAACTTCTGAAAAGCACCAGATAGTCCAGGCCTCCCTATACAAATGTAGCAACACTGGGCTTGGGTTTATCCTTATTATTTACACTGCCCTGCCATTATACTTAGTATTTTCAAAAGCTGGAGAACACAGTTGCTACCTTAATTTACTGTCTAAAAAGTCAAGTAATGCAAGTCAGGTTTATAAGCCTTCACTGATTGAAAACTATGCAGCGAATTCTTTTTCGATATAAATTATGTTAAGTCAACAAAAATTTACACTGTGTAAAAACTGGCAGCATCTCAGGCATCTCGGAGCTCCACAGCTTTTCTAAGCAAGAGTGAAAAGTGTGCTTAAAGTAGAGGATGTAGCATCACAATTTTCTGTTTTATCAACATCTGTTACGTTGCTTAGTAAATGTATTTTTTAAATATGCTTAATCTAAAATACTGTTTTGAGAAAATCTCTTCAGAGAAATAAGATGGTGTGTGACATATCTGGATTAAAGCTCTGTACTTAGAACAAGTCTACAAGTCTTTTACTATGACATATTTTTCCTTATTTGTGACAGCTTTCCTCGATTCAGAAGTAAATTATCTCCAAGTTTATTCAACTAAACCAGATCTAATTGCATATATTTCTATAAAGTAACCCTACTTTTGTTTGTTGCTCAACTTGAGCATATTATCTGTATAACCGTTACGTATTTCAATAGGTAGAAAGGACGCACTGTATTTGTTTGTGTGTCATTCTGAAAATATAGTTTTTTAAACAGATCTGGTACTTTACCAGGTGTGCCTTTAAGCAATATCTATTGCATTTATACTTTAGGAGGATTAGGAAAGAGAGTAAAAGAACTCTTTGTCCGTTAGATTCATTAAATGTATTCATGCGTATGTAAGTGGCATAGAGGCTGTGCTACTCGGGAATCAGATCCTTGTCCTAGGGTGTAGAGAAAGGTGAAGGGTGTGATATTTACTGCTTGTGTAAGTGTCATAATAATTGTGTATTCGATTCTTTATTTTTAAATTACCTTCCTGGGCATTAAGCCATTTTTTAATTTATTTATCTTTTCCCTGCAGAGTTAGGGAGGGTAAGGAACCACACCTTTGAAATGGTAAAAGTACAGCTGTTCAGGATGTGAATGTGTAATAGAACAGATAGGTCAGCAAAGGTGAAGACAAGACTAATACACAAATTCTTCTAGGAGGAAAAAGACTTTGCTATAAAAATGTACTAAATGTTGTTTAAAGTAGTATTAATTTTCGTTATTGGGTTATTAAAAAGCCCAAGGAATTTATTCAGAATAAAGTGTAAGTAGCTACTACATTCTTACAGGAAAAGTGTAAGAGTTATCATTACTATCTTTTGGTTTTGCACAGTCTTAAATCATTGAAACTTCGAAGTGCCACAGAAGTACTTCAAACCAACTAGCTAGTGCTTAGTTGAAATAATTACCACAGACTTCATATAAACATTAAATTAATAAATTTCCTGTGCACCAAACCAACATTGGTTATATAACAAAGCTCTTTAAAAGATGTTGTTGCTCCAGTGCACCAAAGTGCAAGGTCTTACAAAACTGTATGCCTAGTTAGAAGAAAAGTGTTGTTTTACCACCTTAAACCTATTTCAGTGAATCCGAAACATTTTGCAGCTCAATGGCAAGATCTTGCACTGATAGAAATAAGGTCCTGTTACCACCCTCTGGGCATGCAGCTAGAAAGTCTTTCATGAAGAGAGGAGAGCAAAAGTTTGCATTGGAAGTCATTTGCCTGAAGACGAAAACTCCCAGGGTGCTATCTGCTTTGGCACTGGGACAGTCCTGAACTCACATGCATGTTATTCTACAGAATTCTGTGAGCTTGAATATTAGGAATTTTGCTGTCACTTGAGTTATACTTAGCATCTGAACATTGTGTCCTTCCTCTGCCACCCTCCTCACCATATAAACTTGGAACAGCTTAGAGCCTCTTTTTAAGGGGTTTTAGCTTACATTTCATTATAATGTAAAGTACTTACCTTAGCAGGACCACAAAATATATATTTAAAAATACATTCACCTCATCAGCTGGTATCACCATGTGACATGTGAGTGGACTCTTGGAATGTGTGCATATGGCTGGTAGAAAGTCACTAATTGTAGGACTTGAAAAATACAGAGAAACACTGTGCTTTTAGCCTTTATTTAGACCTTTAACAAATGCTCAATGCTTAACTCAGTGAATTTTGCAACCTTAATCAAGAAAGGTTTCACCACGTGGGTACCTATGTAATCTCATTGAGTTCAGCAGCATCAAATCAGATTCAGTATATAAACACATGCTTAAGTTATTTCCTGTGTAATTGCTAACAACATAGGAGAAATCTTTAAATAATAAAGGTATTATTTAATTAAAGCACTGAAGTGGACTCCACAATTTATCCTGATGGTAATGAAACAAGGTAGTCAGATTTAAATATTAAGGTATTTTATACTTTGCATTATGAAATAATTCACATAAGTTTAAGTGAATAAAATTCATTAGAACACTACACTGGACACACCTTTGTGGGCTACAGCTCTTCCAGGATCCTTCGATCTGTATTATATATCATTCTTTAGTTTCTAATTCTGTTTTAAAGTACTATAAGTTACAAAGCATCTTAGGTCTTGTATTTCATATATTTACAAGAGAAACCATTTCTTTTGGTAGGAGGCATGTCACTAATAAGGCTTCTATTCTTCATAATAAACAACATATTTACAAACCACAGATAACAAAGTAGAAGCTGCAGAAGGGTTATGGTGTGATAATTAAGTACAATGGCGACCCATATGAACAGAAAATGCCAAGGAGCTAAAACAAAGCAACAACAGCTTTGTTTGTTGACAGATGTAGGAGCCATATTGTTAGTTAATTGGGTAATGGTGTAAACATTTGCAAACTCTGCTGTCCCTCAGTGAATTAAGCAGCACACTGAAATTATGGTGAAAGACTGCGCAGTCCTTTTGCTGCAGGTACTCCACAATGCTTTTAGCTAACCTTCTAAGTATGAAGACGTTGAGGAAGGGACATCGTGCGTTGTTATTATTTAAAGTATCTGGAGTTTGCAAACCTTAGAGTTTACACTAGGATGTGTATCTTGAATTACACTCAAGAGAATAATAGGTTTCGATATGGTTACAGTCTGGAAGATTATGTTCATTGCCTAGGCTTGCTTTTCAGATTTTATTTATTTTTCTCCCCAAATGCAGAACAGACTTGTTCTGTCCTTCCTAGCTTTTCTTGCCAAAAAAAAAAAAAAAAAAGGTTGCAGGATTTGAAAATAGAGAGGTCTAATTAGATACTGAACTGAAAAAAAGGAAAATTGCTTCTTTCAGGTGCACAATACTTCATATGCTGTGAATTGCAGAGACCCCTATTTACCTCGCTTTCTGTGCCTATGAGCAATAATGGACTGTAGCAGAATAGCAAAACATTAAAAAATGCAACAAGATACTTAATTAGCATATTTCTGTAATCACAAACTTAAATGCACTACTTTGGCTGTTTTTTACATAACAGGTTTGCTTTCTAAGATAATAACCTTTCAATAATTTAAGCAGCATCTGTGCAGGAATGCATAATTGGGACGTAGATAATAGGAATATAAAATTGAGTCTGGTTTTTATAAATTATTTTTCTCTTCAGACATTTAGCAGTAGCTCACCATGGTACATGAAGTTTACGAAAATATGTTCCTGCTTTGGGAATCAAAATAATATGTCTATTTGGGATTTTTTAGTCCTGTTATTTTTTTTTTTTAATTCTTTTGCAGTCAGAGAGGTGAAATTACATTGATTTCAATGGACTTAAGAACTGTTAAGCTTCGAATATTTGTTTAAATAATTAATTTTCTGTAATTATCCAATAAAACAATAGAAATACAAATATATTTTAAGTTTGCATGATTTAGCTGGGGGGAAGAGAAAGAGAACCAATACTGCATTTGTTAATTGGTAACAGGATTAGTAAGCTATGCTTTTAAGAAAAAAATACATTAGCATGTCTTATTAATTCATAATATTTGGTGTGCTTGACACTTAATGTTTTCAAAAACAATTTTAGAATGCAGTGGCATGATATGATCATAGATAAAACAAATTTAACTTTGGAAAAAATGTTTATCAGTATGCATTTGCATTTACACCTATAGCATAAGACTAATCATCTATTATTCACAAGGAATCTTCTGATAACTAGTGTGCTCACATAGCAAAAGAAACTAAAACAGAATTACCAGGGAAAAGAAGTTTAAAAACTGGAAGTGAACTATTTCAGAAAATGGTAAGATTAAAATAAATAATGTTCATCTTTCTATATGAAACTTTGCGTAGTCTTCTGAAGGATGTCACGGCATTGGTGTGTAAACCTGGATGTCTGAAGGACGCTAGGACCCTTGTTCTCATTATTTTGTCTATATAAATAATTATGTAATATTTACAATTAAATTTTATTTTCACAGAAGAGATTTATCCTATAGGCAACAGTTGAGCTTCTAAATAGAATCCTCAAGATGAAGATTTCTTGCTGACTATAAACTGAGAATGGCTTATGTGCTTTAAGTGAAAGCTGATAATGGGACAGTCAGGACATTGAGCAGCTTGGAGGGTTTGGTGCTAAGATCCAAACGCTTAAGAATTTTGGTAAAAATAGTGTAGGTAGTACCAATATCGTTATTTTCCAAATTGTATGGCATTTAACTCTCACTGGAATTCTGTGTGCTGACCTGCACAAGTGATTACCTAAATACCTTTACAAATCCAGTGAGGAGTCGGGATTCCAGGGAACAATCCTGTAGTACAAATGTACACACCTAAGTGTCTACATAAATGATTATATAGACATATAGTACTTGTAATGCAGATACGTATACACACATGAGTAATAAGTGTACACTTCAGTAGTTGGGTTGAGATGCAGTTCAACATAGGGTGAGCTTATTTAGCATCCCACTCCCAGTGAAAGGAGGATGGCCCTGCTTCCTCCCTTCTTACTGCTTAGTGCTTTTGCTACTTACCTTGCACTGGATTTGGTGTTGACTGGACTTGTGTGTTCACCAGTTAAACTCACTAGTATGACAGAAAAAACAAACAAACAAAAAACCCAACAAATAAAAGTGGACAGTTTTCTCCCAGCCCAGGTTCGTTGAGGTGGCAGATAAGCATCAAAGTGAGTGAAAGTTAGGTGCTTCACCATGGGACTTGGAGCAAGCAAGGGAGTGGGAAAATAAAGGCAGAGTAAGTTTTCCCTTTCAATGGAGAGATCGTGTTGGATTGTCTATGCTGCTTGCACCATCAGTTTGGAATTTTAGGATACTTATCTGGGACTACAGTTTTATTTTTCATCTTAATTCATGTGTTCTAGCTATCCTTCCAAAAGGTCTTAACTTTGACAAAACCAGGCATATTCACATATTGGTTATGGTAGAAAACCAGACCTTCTTGGAATTAGTGGATTCTGTTAATTATTATTCTGTTTATTGTTATTACAAAATAATAACAACAACAACATGCAAAATACAATATATATTTCTTAATCTGCATCCTGGGAATTCATTCTCACAACTTCAGTTGTCACTGACAGAGGGACTCAAAATATCTCCCCAGTGAAAATCTGCCCTGTGAAGGTAAACAATTCAAAAAAGTCTACTTACACATACCTTCTTGTTCTTATCTTTACAGGTGACCCAGCTGGATCCAAATAAATCATTACTGGAGGTAAAACTGTATCCTCAAGAAACCCTCTTCCTAGAGGCAAAAGAGTAGATCAAACAAGATTGTAGGACTAATCATCCTTTGAGAAGCCAGAGGCACAGCATCGAAAGGAAGACTTCTATCAACGCCACCTTGTACTATCATCCAACTCAATTCAATGACACAATTTTGCCTCTTGCAAGAATCCTGAAAAATTGAAAAAACATAGCTACTTAGTTTCACATACATGAGTATATGTTTCCAACCTCATTTAAATAAGCAGAGGATAAAATTCTGCTATGAACACTGAACGTTATGACTCTGTTGCTCACTTATCATCCAGCTTTTGTTATAATTAATGCACTGTTAAAATGTGAGTGATTGTTAAGTAGAATTTTTACTCCTCAAATGCCCCTTTTTCACCAAGAAATCTTGGACATTTCTGCCTGTACTTTTGACACTAGAATGCTGTATATTTGATATCTCGCTGAGCCAGTGCTCTCATATATATGCATTTTATTTCTGTGTTTGAATTTCTACTTTGTCAACTAATTTAAAAAGGCAGAAAAAATTAACAGGACATTCTCAGCCATGGAAATTTAACAGTATTATAGTAGAAAGCATATAATTTTTGTTAGTACTTTCTGACTTCTTTGATAAGATGTAAGGTTTTGTTTGAAGAATATAGTTTGACATATATGCGAGATATTTATTTACTGGTTCTGCTTTGGGTCTCAGTTCTGATTCAGTTTAGGAAGTATTTTCCATTACATTGCAGTGTGTGAAACTGCTTATTGCATGATGTGAATATTTAAATAACATTAGAAATGGCCAGTACCAGAAACCTGGTACCTTGCCAACACTTCAGGAATCAGCTGATATTGAATATCAGCTGTTAAAAACCTTTCAAATACCAGATACAAAAGTTCTTTATTTCTTATTGTGAAAGAAAGGGCAGTTCCATTTTAGCAGTTTTCCTTCGTTCTGGCACTTGTTTGTATCCTGTTACTCTGCTGTTTTAAAGCACCTTGTTTGTTTCATCAAACAATGAGTATCTTAAGAGGTGGTGTAATAAGAAATCTCCCTTATTATTGCACACTTTGGACATTTTAACAATAGGTTACTCATCCGGTCTCAAATTAAAGAAATCCTATTTCTGTTGTCTGAAATGTATGCACCAGCTACCCGCTATTTGATGTGGAAAAATCTGGTACTTCAAATTTCTCAACCATAGAATAAGCATACTCAGTCTAAGACTGTAACATACACCTGATGCCAAACCTGCATCAAAACTGGTTTGGTTAATTTGTTTGCCCTTTTTTTTTTTTTTTTTTTTAAATCTCTGGGCTTACAGGTTAGTGTACAATAGCACTACAGGATCATCATCTGCTAATCAAACCTTTTTTTTTTTTGGTGAAGCCTGGCACATTTTTTTCCACTTATGTTTATATGTAATTCATAGTGTTTATCATAGTGAAATGAGTTCTGAGTTTAAATTTTTATACTGAGCAAAAACCAACTGCACACATCTTTTAGTCTTTCTTTTTTCTTTGGAAGGATGGTGATATAAAATTAAATGTATGCCTATTATTAGTGTTTTAGTGAAGCTGATATATTGTTACCTTTACCAAAAATGCAAATTTCTGAGCGGGGAAAGTCTTCTTCTACCTTTTGTAATTCTGTAATTAATGAGTGCTACATCAGACACTTTTAGAAGTGAAGTATCTATGACAAACAAAAGGTCTGGAAGTGTAAGCAAATTCTAATCATTTGCAGTTCACAAATAAAAGAATTCATAGCCAACAGAAAGATAAATGTATGTGTAATGGAAAGGTGGATGCAGACACTTCATTCTGAAGTTTTGTTCCCTTTAAAAAAAAAATCCACTGTGTTTGTTAAACAAGGAGTTAACATAGGTTGCAAATTAGGGTGATGCTGTTTCTGCAAACAATCACAGTAACACATACAGCAGGATTTATTTTTTTTTTTTTTTCAGATTAGCTCTTCCTTCTAAACTAGCTATTGAGGAAAGGAATTGCTGAAATACTGCTACACAAAGCAAAGCGACCTTTCAGCTAACTTGTTTATATTAATCTGTTCTGTTTAACTTTTTTATCTCATCAGGCTGTTTTCTCTCACTCAGCTTTATTTCTGTATTTTGACTATATATTCTTTACTTTGATACTAGTTTCATAAAGTTATTAAATGTGGCTTGAATATTTGTTGAACTTGTTGAAGTCAGCGCTCCCAGGGTTTGTTTGGGCTTTTTTTTTTTTCCCTTTTACTATTTTTTCCCTCATTTTGTTCATATTGCAAAATACCCTGGTGTTACCAAAACATTCTAGTGATAATTAACTGGAACTGTTCACAGTGGTGGCATTACTGCCCTCTGATATAACAATACTAAGATCAGTATACAGGGATCGTTCTGCCACAACATAAGCAAGTGCATCACTCTTTAAATAAAATGTTTATGATTTTGGTCCTTAATACTTTGGGCCTGATTTCAAGAAGCAACCATCTAGAGTCACCTTTCCAAATTACACCCTCAATGCAAACCAATCCCTGTGTGGAAACATTAATAATTCTATGCCATCATTTTCTGCTCTCCTAAACCATGGTATTCACTTCATATGCTCTGCTGGCACGGTTAATCCTCTTGTCAGTCTACAGACTAATTTTGTAATTCAGCATTACCCTAAAACTGTAACACTGTTGCTACAGAGCATAGCCTTGATTCTACTTTTTTTATCTCCAGGTTCTTCACATTAATGGATTATCATTAATGTGATTAATGCATTAGTTTTGAGTCTTAATGAATTACTGTTAATGAATGGAATCCTGTACGATGTGTTTGCTTTCACTATTGGCCTTCAGAGCATTATGGTGAAGGTGGGGCGTGCCCTGGCTTTTGAAGAAACTTCATGCCTATTGACACTGGTGTTTGAGATCGTAGAGAATATGCAGAACGCAAGTGTTTGCTCTGGATTCTCTTCATACGCGCTCTTAAATTTAGTGAGAGTGCTGAGGGTGTTTCTAATGGAGCTATGTTGGGGGTTTTGTTTATTCTTTTTAATGTAGCAGAAAAGGACTTCAGCTTTCGTAAAATGTACCTATTCAGTGACATTAGAAACTTAAAATAAATTTTCAATTACAGTAATATTTCTACTAAAAAGTTATATGATTTCACTCTTCCGTATGTGGGGAAAAACAAAATCACCATGACCCAGATTCACAGAAGGACTGAAGCACTTCATTATTCAAGCCTCATGTCCAGACTCCCTAAACAATGCACAGGAAGATTTAGGTGCCTTAAAACGGGGTCCACAACAAACAATAAAATACTTAACTAGGTCTCCAACAAAGCAAAAAACCCACATGTGAAGAGTTACTACCAGGCAGAACCAGAAACCACTTAGAGCGGTCAGTAGGAAATGCTGAAGATGGAGATCCTGTATATGCCATTCCCCGCTGGAGCTAAGGCTTCCTACTCTCTGCTGCCCCAGGGCATCTCCCTCCACTTGGGGTTCACAGCACAGAGACCATACATCAAGGTAAGCACCCAGTCCTTTCTTCCAACATTTGACAAAGCACAGGATATGTGTTTATTTCAAAAAAGTGATGGTGGCCGCCTTCTGAGTCTCCCTTGTAGTTTTCACTTAATTTTACTGAAGTTTGTCCATATTGTGAGTCATATGGGCCTGAGGAGAAACAAGCCCCTACGTCAGCCGTTTTGGAAAACTAATTCAACACCACCATAGTACAGGCTACATTTGATGTGTGTGCTCTTTCTGCTGTCAAAGCTGTTTGACTGCTAAAATAAATAATTCTTTAAGCGTGTTGAGAGGGAAGTTGCAGGCAGGAGCATCAGCCTTCAGGCTAGCAGATGGCATGCTTGCCCGGGACGATCTATCCAGCCCTTTCCAGTGACTGTTCATTGCAGTCTTTTCAGACAAATAACCTAGGAGGAGAGACTGAATGTTGATTCTGCACCCCCATTACATTTTCTTATTCTACTTGTATAAAAGAGATGACAACAGCAGTAGCCTTAATTATATTTTTTTTTTTTCTGGACACGTCATGAAAGCAAGCAGAAATTACTATACATTGTACACAGCGTGACCCATTGTTCACTACCTGAAACCATTTCCCCACAGATGGCAGAGATGGAGGAGTACCAAGTTTAGAACTAAACGTGTCAGGATCCATGCAGTTTTATATTCAACTTAATCTGGTACAGATCTGCACTGCTGTCAGAGGAGCTGCCTCTGCCCCCGTCTTGCACTGGGACCAGACAATCTAGTTAAAAACTAAACATTTTTTTCCTGGAGTAGTTTTCAGAGTGATCCAGCTCACCGAGTGGCTGTATGCACACCAGCACCAACAAAAAGCTGGAGAAGGTGGAGCATGCAGGGGGTGAGTACTTGAGAGGAAGAGGAAGGTAGGCTGCTCCCTCTGACAGCAGTGCTGATTTTTGTGGGATTATATTGATCACAGTCCTTGAAATAATTTTTGAACGCCTTGTTATTACCTTTACATTTTACATTTTTTTTTTTTTAATTTCAGGCAAATTAAAAAATAGTATAAAGGATTTGCTGTCTGAAGTTTCCATAAGTTCGTGAAAGTCGGTAGCCCAGAATTCAATAAATAGGAAGCAAGTCAGGTGGTACTGTGAGTGTGTGCAGTGAGGGCACGGCTCACTCTAGATCAAACTCTTACTAGTCAGTACAGACCTGAGCAAGCACCCGAGTACCCTACCTGCAGGAGAAAAGTTTCAACGGGATATAATGTCTCATTAGATACCAGTGAATTCACTCCTTAGTCAGGGCTTTTCTCTGTGGGTTCTTTTATGTGTAATGAAGACTGAAGTCACTCTGCAGCTTTAATATAATTCAATTAAAACGTCACTCAACTGCTGGTTATAAAAGTAGGCTACATTAGATCCTGTGCTCACAAAAGTACTGGTTAATATGGTCATTATTTTGTACTTATTACCAGTGAGTTTCACTTAGTATTTTTCCAACTCTCTATTGTGACAGTCCTCCACAGTTCATGGCTATTCACTTTCGATCCAGTCATCTTGAATGAGTTTGTATCATTCATTAATATCATCACCTCACTAGTGATACATTTTTTCACTACTGATACATTTTTTTAGATAATGCATGAGTACCTTGAATAACACAGGTTCCCACACATCCCTTGGGGATGTTGCTGGTACCCTTCACACTGTGAAAACTGTTGCTTAGTGCTTCCAGCTACCAGTCTCTGAGTAATACACCCTTTTTTTCTCAATAAAAAATGTTTCCACTGTAGTAAACCTCACTGCAAATTACTAGCTTATTTTTCCTGCAATTGCCCTACTTTCATTAAGTACTCCTTTTGCACCCTGAAAATATATTAATCCAATTATCTTTCTGGCAGGCTTCCTGTTTCTGATATTTTTAATGATCTTTTACACCTTTGGCAATTGTTCCTCAAGGTCTCTCAGTTGTTTAGTTCTGATTTTGTGTCTTCCAAAAGTTAACTTTCCACAGTTGTGTTGTGTTCTGTTCTCCTCGTTTGAGTCTGTCTCTCGATTGCTCCCTTTAACATGCTGGCTCACATGGCTCAATTGCTTCTGGTGGACCTTCTGGAGTCTTTTTAAGATATATGTATTCTGAGGATCTAAGAAGTGTCTTCAAATAGTCTTGATTACAATCTTAGTCTTTTCCAGTGACTTAATTTCTATTATCTTCCTCCTTATGCAGTTTTCTTCTTAAAGATAAATGCTACTCTGGTGATTTTTTATTATTATTCTTTAGTAAAATAGTGAGTATGTTTTCATTTGCCTCAAAATGTGTTTTCTATCATTTTATTTGCCTCTGATCTTTATTTAACCTATTCTCACAGTCCCCAACAGCATGAGTTACTATCATTTATAGTTATTTTATGCCTTGTAACTACAGCATCCTATTCATGATCTTGCCTTTCCTAAATATACTGACTTACATAATTTGTTGTAATTTGAAACCTGCCCTTCTGTTTCAGCCGTTTTGGGAGTTTTTGAATTATTCTAATGTGTACGTAGAAACATTTTTTATTTTGTCTAGGTCTGTTTTCCTGTTTTATATGCCCTGATTAATTAGGCTTTCGCTGTGTAAGGCAAAACAAGCATTTCCAAAATGTGGTGGCAATTGAGAAGGGATTTTTTTTTTTAATGACAATTATAAGCTCGTCAGAGGAACCCAGTAAGTTATTTTGTGGATCTAATTTTAAAAATCTAGGGGTTTTTTTAGAACTTCAGTATAACCTGCGAATTGCAGAGAACACTCCATTGCTGAAAAATACTTCTACTTTTTCAAGGTTTAGACAAAGGTGACGGGAAAAGAAAAAAACAACCAACCAACCAAAAACAACTGAGGCTTTTAAGATTACAATTCCTTGTAAAGTTTGTTCAATGGCTTTTAACTTTTAGTTTACCAGTCTTCCCTAGTCATATGAAAAGTGATTTTATGCACATGTATTAAAAGCAAGTCTTAGTAGGTACAAAACATTCATTTTATGAGCAATTTCAAGGCAAACGTGCAGTTTACTCCTTTGATTTTGGCAGCTACAGCATTCTTTAATCATTACTTGTATTTTAGATGTTTTCGAGTGTATTTTTTCCTTCAGATAATGCTTACTATTATATTTGCCACCTGGTCATCATGCAATCACTATGCTTGTGCAGCATTTCTTGTCAATCAGAAAACGCCAGATTCAACAGAATACACATTCAAACCAATTAACCCTTTTGAGAATTCATAATTTTGCTTTATAAACACCCTCCTAGTTTTATTAGCATTTATCCAGCTGACATCATCATCTGCTTCTCAAATCAAACCAATTCCTTGTGAAATTACAATAGTTTTCCAAAATGATCCAATAACTCTACTTTTTATTGAAACAAAAATGCTGCTAAGAGCAGAAATCATTAAGAAAAAAAAAAAGTTAGATTAACACCACTGGATTCCATAATCTAGTGGCTGCTTGATGCCTGCTCTAAGATTCACTGAGATCAAATTAAAAAAATACTGTTGGATGTACTCTGCTTAAGAAATAGTACGGCACAACCGATCACACTACACACAAGTCATGCTCTCTATGCTGAAAAAGGCAGTAGTGTTAAAAGTCACCATGTTGCCTTTATACCATCCTGTAGTAAAATAATTTCCCATAACCAGACTGAATCCTTAGGAGACCAATTAAACTAATTTTATGGCAGTTACTCACTACTGGGTTGGAGAAAAGGGGCTGGTCACAGCAGGATAAGAATCAAGCTCATAAATGAAGAGCAGCTGAAGCACAGTGGTATGAAAGAATCACAATGGAAATTATACTGTCAAAAAACTGTTAAAGAATAAAGTGTTATTACAGAAACATTAACCTAGGTTTGATCTTTGATTTAAAATTCCAGCTTCTAATGGATTCATTCTTCGAAGAAATGGTTACTACCATTAATTTAAAAACATAAAAATTAAGATTTTTTTAATAATTACTTGCTTATGAGAATCTTATAGCAAGGGATTTATCTTCCAAGAGAAAGTGGAATTGGTTGCACTCAACGTGTAATGTGGATTTAAAAAATATTTTTCAGTTATCATAATCACAGATATATTTAATTACAGCAAATCCACTTATCTCAAACAGAAAAATGGATTTTCCGGTTATTTTTATGCCACTAGGAAAAAGGACTAATAATTGCTATTAAAGTAGATAAGGTTTGTATGATTTTTAAGCACAGAATAAGGTTGAACACTTTATATACTCTGTATATACAATGTAATAAGATACATCTTTGCTTAAGCACTGCAGAAAAGTGTTGCCTCCTGCCAACTAAAGGGGAAATAAATTACTTTACAGGGGAAAAAAATGTTATTAATAATGAAAAAAGAGGCTCTGTTCTTCAAAGAAACTATTATCCAGACTTGGAATTACATGAGAAAAATACACTTAAACATACACTCACAGTATTAGTCTCAAAATGAATGATAAATTCTAATCATCCTGTCTCAGGGAAAAAAGGTCTACTGCAGCACTCACCACCAGAAAAGATGGAGTCCTCCTCTTGATAGAGGATTTCTTGGCAAGCAGTTTGTCCTGTCTAAAGTAATGAAAACCTCCAGAGTTGGAGGCACAACAGTTCTTCACCCAAAAGAAGATAACAAACAAAAAAAAAATACTTTTAAGTCTTCTTCAAGTTCACCTTCCCCCCCCCTCCCCGTAGTGATAATATTACTCCACATCCCATAAATTCAACCTTTTTGAGTAACTGTTAACTAGTATCATGTGCTTAATGTGAGAGCATAACTTGTACCTGAAAACTAGCCATTCTCTGTCTCCTCATCGCATGGTTTTAATACCGTTCCCCTTGCTCTGAACCTGCAGAACCAGCTGCATTGCTGTCCCTCTCCCAAGCTCCGTTCTGGCTGCCGTTAGCACAACCGCACACATGGCCAGTGATCCCTTTCACTTGCCTTCGCACCTTGACTGTCACTTCTCCCAAAGCCTCGCAACCAAGTGCGTGCTTCACAACCGAGTTGGGACTTTTTCTCCTCCACAGTTTGTGGGCTGATAATCCAGTTTTCTGGCTGCTCTACTGGGAGTTGCTCCGAAGCACTGGCTGCAGGCCGCAGCTGAGGAGCAGTGGCTGATGGGCTGCCCCTGAAGGAGCCAAAGGCTGAGGGACCCCACTGGGGCCCTCCTCGCTTCCAAAGCCTTTTTCGGCACACAGAGAGAAGCCGTTGGCTTCTCGATTAGCCATCAGGGCCCGCGGTTTGTCCGCCCGTGTCCCCCGACTGCCGCAGGCGGGCGCGGCTGACTGCCGGAGGTGCCGCGGTCGAGGCCTTCCCGCCGCCGGTGGGTGCCAGGAGTGGCTCCCGCTCCGGCCTCGACGGCAGCGGGCGGCTGCCACGGGACAGGAAGGCGGGAAGGCGGTACCGACCCGAGCAGGGCAGGGGCTGCGCTGGGACCCGCCCGTGTGTGTCGGGGACAGGGACGGGACGGCGAGGCGAAAGGCACCGGCCCCGCTAGTGGCTGCCACCCCCCAGCCGTGCCCCCTCAGCGCGCTCCCGCGACAAGGACCCCCTTGCTCCTGCTGCCCGCCCGCTGGCGGCACTGGCCGGCCGCGCAGGCGGAGTTTCCTTCCTCAGGGACGGGACGGCTCCGGGGCCTCTGCGGGAGAAGCGCCTGTGCTCGGCGGCCGCGGCGCTGAGGAAAAGGTGGCCAGGCCCCTTCACCGCCTGCCCTACCCGCTCCTCCCGAGGGATTTGCCCCGTGGGGAGCGGGACACCCCCGTCACCCTCCCGGCATAGGCCGGGATCGAGCCGCGGCGCCAGCCGGGTTACCGGGGGTGCCACGGCAAACCGCGCCTTCGCACCTCGGGGCCGGCGGACTCCCCCGTAAAAATGTCGCGAAAGAACAAGGTGGGGAGAGAAAACACCTCCCACGCCCAAGCGTGTGCCCTGCCCTCAGGCCGCCGTCTGCGCCCAGCAGCCGCCCCTCCCGGGGTGGGGAGAAACCGTCGACGGAAAAATCCACACGGGGCTTCGGAGCGCCGGCGGTGGGCGGGAGCGACACCGCCGCTCGCCGAGGCACCGGGCCGCGGGGCGGGCGGGAGCGAAGCCGCGACCGGTCAGCGTGCCCCCTGGAGCGCCTCGAAGCCGCTCCCCCGCGTCTTGTTTCCCACCTGGCGCAGACCCTGCGCGGCCGCCCGGGCTGCGCTGCCAGCGCGGAGCTGCCTCCGCACGCCGGCCCGGCTCTGCCCACACAGCCGCGGCGGAAAGTGCTTGTCCGCCCCTGCCGAAAAAACAGTGAAAATTGATAAAAGAGGGATCGAAAGCGAAGGAGGGGACGGGACGGGACCTCAGCTGGAGCGAGCCCTCCCGTTGCCGTGCCTTTGGCGAGCGTGGGGCCGCCGCTGCGGCGTGTGCCCTTCCCCACGGGCGTGGGCGGAGAGGGGGCCGCTCAGCCCGGCGAGTGGCGCGCACGAAAAAATGGGGCATTACCGGGGGGGAAAACAACAAAAAAAAAAAAAAACAAAAAAACCACCACACATGGAGCCGAAAGCCCTGGCATTGCCCCAGAGCTGCCCGGTCCCGCAGGGATGATGCCAAGCGGCGCGGCACGGGGACGGCGCTGAACGGTGCCGTGGTAGATTGCGGATGGCCCATCGTTAACTTAAGAGAAGCCTGTGTTTGCATAAGGGCCCTATTAAATACCATATGTTAACTGTAAAAAGAATACAAGAATTATTTTTTCCCCTTAGTGCGTGTTGGTTTTGATGACGCTATTAAAGCAGTTCTCTTCTCCCGCCCCTCCGCAAACACTCTCAATATGTCTCTTTAACGATATAGGTTGTATTTATCTATCACATTCCGGCAAGATTGTTAAGCTCCTGAGCTCCTAGGGCAACAAACATAGGGGGGGGTGGGGGGGGTGGGGGGGGTGGTGTGGAATCCTCCGGCAAATCCGACTGGGGCTGTCACGATCATGAATAAAAATAAAAGGCTTAATCTTTTGCTTTCGGCTAATGAAACAATTTAGCCTCTAAAATATGGAAGAGCTCCGATGTGCTGAACCGGGCAGGGGCAGGGCAGATGCGGGAGCCGCACAGGAGGGGGCTGCCCCGCACCTCGGGGTGCCTGTCCCGCTGCCACGGGCGGGGGCACTTCCCCGGCCGCCCCCGCCCCGAACGGGCCGCCCTGCCCCAGCAGGCATGAGGGAACTCGAGGGTTTTTAATTACACTCCTTCCCTTTGCTCCCTTCATTTTTCTGCACCCTTTGCAGCGAGACACACTTGGAATCAGAGTGGTTGTGACATTTTGGTGGCAGCTTATTGTGTGGAACACTTAAAGTTTAAAAAACAAGCCCCATAGAAGTTGAGGGGCTTAAACCAGCCCCCTTTGTGGGGCAAGACATAGAGTTTTGATTCTGGACAATGGTGTTTCTCAAATTTCTTCCAAAAACCTGCACCCCATCTGTGATCTCAATGAAATCGCTTTTCTCTCTCCCTTCAATTCATTTGGCAAAGGCGAAGCAGATGCATGGGACGGGGTTTGAATTTTAATTATTAGGTTTTACCTGAAACAAAACAGCAAATCCTTTTTACCATGTGTTTGAAGTTAGGAGACGGGTAGGGGAATATAAAATATAATTAAAAAGCTCTTGGATCGTTAGGGAGCTGACAAGAGCCTTTTTAATGAACCTCTCGGAGCGCCCTGTAGTAAATTAGCAGAGCGGACCTTTCCTAACTCATTCTGCTGCTGAACTGCTGCCTCCTCTTTACCTGCGTGTGTGAGAGAGTGTAAGCCCGTTTCCACGGCTGCGGCACACCCGTGTTTTCCTGGGCCATTGGCACAGACTTGCTCCCAGCGGAGCCTTCGCTGCCCCTCCGTCACCTGCAAGGTGATGGGGAGAGGAGGGGAGCGGGGGGCAGCTTGTACCGACCTGCACCCCCAGCCCCGCCGCTGCCTGGCCGGGGCCCACTGGACCGTCCCGCGGAGGTTTGCAGCGCTCCGAAACGCTCCGCGCCCCCGGGAACACCTTACCCTAACACCGCCGCCCCCCCCCCCCCCCCCCTCCCGCCCCCGCCCCCGCCGCCCTCTGTGCATTATCTCAAAGTGCATTTAACCATCAATAAGGTGCGAAGGGAAAATTGTCTGTCACTTTAATCCATGCCCGAGGGGCTGGGAAATAAAAAGGGAGAGGGAGAAGGAGGCAGAGGGAGAGAGAGAAAAGGAAAGGACTTAAAGAGCCTAAAATCCATAGAAGAGCTGTGGGAATGCGGGAGCCAGGCTCTGCTCTGCCCGGCCATCCCTCAATTAGCAGTAAGCTGCCCGTACATTGGCTTCGAAGGTGAGCCGGTCTGGTTAAGCAGACGATCTGCTCCGCCGCCCGTGCTTCCCGAGGGGAGCGGGGCAGCAGCTCCGGCCGGCCCCGCCATGGGGCCGGGGCGACTCGAGGCGGCGGTGTGCCACCCCGGGCGGCCGCGGCCAGCGCTGGGCTGCCCCTGCGGGAAAGGGAAGTTCCTGCCCGCGTCCTCCTTCCTCTGTGAATCCGCTCAGCTTGTCTCTCGGGGGCAGGTGGGAGAATGACAGAGCTGCAGGGGGGAAACGGCATCAGCACTCCCGCAGCCCCCCCCCCTCCCAGGGGGTGCCCCCCCTGCTGGGGGTGCCTGGCTTTCCCCCTCCGCAGGAAGAGGCTGCCTCCCCTCTCCCTCTCCGCTAAAGCGATTAAGATTTCTTTCCCCTCCCTTGGGAAGCCCCAGCCCGACTCTCAGCCAAACCCAGGGGACATCAGCCAGCGCCAAAGGCCCGGGGGACAGAACCTGGAATTTTAATTTTTAGCTCCAGCACACGGAGGTGGGGGTGATTTTTGCGTGTGTGCGCTTTTTTCCCCCCTCTTTTTCTGTGTCTGTGTGAGTGTGTGTGGATGGGCGCAAGCTCTCAGAGAAAAGAAATTTTAGAGTAACAACTAAAGGCTTTCTTGTGCAGTTATTTTAAGGGCTTTGTTCAGTGCCTGAAGGGGGATGCGCCCATTTGTTCGGGAGGGGATTCATCACATGCCCCTTTCATGTGAACCAGAGGTTAACAACCTAATGAGCACTTGGTGAAGAGATGAAGCGTGTAAAGAGCCTGATTTTCCCAAATCCTGGGCTGCTGTCTTAGGGATGTGCTACTCTAACCTCTGCTGGGCTAATAGTCTCAGCACTTCCAGCGGGGAGGCCCCGGGAGGCAACCGGGTCCAGCAGCGCTCAGGCAGGACAGCAGCAGCGAGACAGCCCGTTTCCAATACCGCACCGGGGAGCCGCGGGGGCCCAGCCCCGCTGCTACATATGTTGGGTCAAGTCTCCCCATTGTGAGCGTGTAAAAAGGTGTAAAAACTCAATCATCTGTAGCTTTTTTAAAGGGAGGGCTTACCCTGGATTTGTTGCATAATGGATTGTTAAAAAAGTAGAGGGTTGAATTAAAACTGTTCTCTAGTCACTTTTAATTAGACCACTCTATTTAATTAGCAAAGTTGAAACATGCAATTAAAATTAGCTCAGTTTAGCACGTATTAAAGGAAATGGGGGAAGCGGCTCCGGCTCATATTAAAGCGAGTCGGAGGAGAAATGGCGGAGGAGTTTGAGTCGAAGTGAAATGACTCTGTAGAGGCAATTCAGCTCCCGACCATCTGTTAGAGGACCCGCCGTCCTCCCCTTAATTACGAACCCGCTCCTAATGTCTGTATAATGACCGTCCCCGCAACGCCAATGCATTACACACGACCAGCGCCGTTGGATGGTGCAAAGCACTTGGAGAGACCGCCTGTGTGTGTACTTATGATGCGCCGTTTTCCAAAAGCCCGGTGCTGGGATCCGTGCCGGGACCGGCGGGTGCCCCGGTGGGTCAGGCGGCCCCGGCCCCCCCGCCGCCTCGGGTGCGCAGTCCCCTGCGGTGCAGCCGCTGGACTGCGGGGCGGGGAGGAACCCACGCAGGAATATGTGGAGCCCCGATTTTGCCTTGTTTCTTTCCACAAAACTCTCTCTCATGTCTCTTTTTCCTCCCCCACTGGGAGCCGGGAAATCGAGTTAATAATGTTGCAAATACTTGAGAAGTCCGGGCTAACGGGAGCTCCGTCTACATTTCTCCGCTCCGGGAGCTGAAGAGGTTGCCTGGACTAGGAGGAATGAGCTTTTTTCTTGGGGGGGAGGGTGGTGGTGGTGGTGTAATTTTCATTCTTGTAATATTGGTTTGGGGATAATTACTTTTAATGTCAAAAAGATTTAGTTTAATATCATCTCTATTAGGCTGCTGGGCGGATAATTAAAAGTGAAGATGATAGCAGCAGGGAAACAGATGGCATTTGCTTACTTTGATTCAGTAGGTAAATAATGGAAAAGTCAATGGCAAACCCCCTAGAACAATTGAAACCTTAAAGAGCACTAACATTAGCAGGTACTTACAAACTGTCTTCCGCTAAGAATGAGATGAAAATACACTAATCAAGAACTATATTTCCCTGGGATGCTTCCGGGCGCTGCGCTGCCTCCGGGCGTGCGTGTCTGCCTTCCCCTGCATGGCAGCCAATAGATGGGCTCTTTTTAATTAAGATTTTACTGCTGTAATTGGGGGAAGATGCAGCAGCACCGTTGCGCGCAGCCCTCTCAAACTTTTGCACGGCAGCAGCGATACATCGGAAACCTTTAGGTGAATCAATGGGAGTGAGGAGAGAAAAAAACACGGGGTCTTCTTAAGAATAAAGATTTTTAAAAAATTTTAAAAAAGGCTCGTGTTTTGTCGAGCTGACCCGAATGTGAGCACTGAGTCACGGGCGCCGACTTCGTGCGTTTCTGGAGGCTGCCAGAGTGAAACACACAGCGGGGATAATTAATCAGCAACCGGGGCACCACGCAACAAAACGCGGCGTTTCTTTTCGTTCCTGTTACGAAGTAACGCCGCTTTTCATGCGTCTGGAAGGCGCAGGTTGCCCAACGGGGGGGGCGACGCTGCGCCCCGTAAGCTCTGGCTCTGGCCAACCCCCCCCGGGGGGGCTCGCGGGGCCGGCCTGCGCTCGGCCCAGGCAGGGCCTCGCCGTGGCGGGGGATCCGCTCGCCCCGGGCCCTAAAGCTGGTTCTGGCGCCCTGTGCCAAATCTGGGCTGCTCCTCCGGGGCCCGGCCAGCCCCTGCCGGGGGAGGGGGGGGGGGGGGAAGGCGAGGAGGCGAGGAGCCGGGGCCACGCCACGGCTCTTCTCGTGGCTTTGACGGTGGTGGAAGGAGCTCCCGAGCCAAGCTGGGAGCGAGACAGGTCTCGGGGTTTTAAAGTTGCATTTCGCTGGGTTTGGAGGAATTAATTTCTCTTTCGGCGGAACCCCGGGGCGTCCCGCTCCGATTCTCCAGCACACCCGCCCGTGCAGTGGGAGAACGGCTACTCTGTGGGTTCCTAAAACAAACACCCTCCCTCCAAGAAAGACACAACAGCAGAGATGTACATGAAGATTTTTATTGCTCTTCGTCAAAGAGAAATTAATTGCAATAGGAGAGAAGAGGGGGAAAAGAGGGGCGCAGCAACAGCAACCCACACACTGCCTCCTGTACGTACCCCCGCACACGCTGGAAACGCTCTGGCAGGTCGGGACAAAGCTCGAGAAACCGTTACCCCATGGCAAACTCTGGCCGCGGCTTTGCTAATCGGGGCTAACTCACAGCCAAGTTGTGTTTTGTTTGAATAAAATCTGTGAAATGTGCGCACTGTTTGTCTGGTGAACGCTTCCAAAGGAAAATAAGGAGAGGGGAGAAATTATTATTATTGAAATATCAAACAAGTGAGACTGCGGGCTCCGGGGCTCTCGTTTTCCAAAGGCACTTTGTAAGAAAAAAACCCCAAACCAACAACAAAAAAGTTGGATCCCGTTTGAATGTGCCCCCTTCAGCGACGAGAGCTGGAAAGAGGAAAGAGCAGAGTTTCTCTTAGCCAGGAGGAGTGTGCCCGAGTCCGGAGATGAGGCCTCGGCTCTGGGGTGAGGATTGACGCCGGAGGAGAGCGGCGCTTTCCCGGGAGCGGCGGGGCCGCGAGCGCAGGAAGCGGCTTCGCTTTCTGCCCCCGCCGCCTCCGGGCGCTCCCCCGCCTCCGCCAAGGCTGCACCTGCCTTTGCGGGGGTGGTCAGAAAGGAGCGGAGGGTGGGAAAACGTTAAACGCTCGTGATATGTTGAAAGAGCTTTTCACGGATGTCCTCAGGACTTGCTGATGCCTAGGGCTGTGTTACATACTCTTGCAATAAACATTCGATTATTTTTTGTTAACAAAACGGGACTATTTCGATGTTGGATTGATCGTGAGCGTAACATTTGAAAAGAGATATGCGGTGAAGTGTTTTGGACAAGAGAGTATCTGTAGTGCTGCCTGGGGATAAACACCAGAAACAGGCAGCGGGTGTTTCTATGCGCAGCGCTAGGACACTGTCCTTCTTCCTATATGGTCCCTGGGGGACGTGCTGCATCGACCTACGGAAACTAGATGTAATGCCTTGAGATGCTGCCCAGGTTGTGTTCAAGATTCTACACCGCCGTTTGCAATGTTACTAACGGCATGAGGCTCTGAACAGAAACCACCGCATTTCACTGGCTGGTTGATAACCCTCTGTTGGGGCTTTTTTGTTTGTTTGTTTGTTTGTTTGTTTGGGTCTTTGGTTGGTTTTTGTTGTTGTTTTGTTTTCTTTTCTTTTTCTATTTCTAAAATAGATCGTTTAAATCCGCCATAAACGGAAAGGATAACCCAGCCCTTTCATTTAAATCAAACCTGAAAGCAAAGGGAACGGGGGAAATAAGTGTAACGCGTGCCCTGTGTTGTTGGTGATGGCAGGCTGCCTCGGGGGACGGGGGGACGGGGGGACAGGAAGGTATTTGCAGAAAGAAAAAAAAAAACACCGCAAAACCAAACAAAACTGCCAGGAAGAAAGGAGAACATTTTCTCCATGGTAAGCCAACATAAAGCAATAATTTAAATGTTTCTCATTCAGTTTGATCGAGTTCTAGGAATTCCCAATTAAATCAAATGATCAGAGTAATTCTCCCCGGAGAGTAAAATTAGTGGTTGCCAATAAAATTAAATCAGATATTTTGACTTCGCGGCTGTATTAAATAAAGGTGTTATAACACCTAAATCACGAGGAGTGGATGGCAGCTGCACACACAGAAAGTCGGGTGGGAAAGCGTTCATTTCGTAAAAGAATAAAAAAAAAAAAAAAAAGAAAGAGGAAGAACGACGTAAGTGTAACAAAAATACTGAAAAGTTTGAGGTCTCTGCTGCCTTGCAGTTGTGCTTCTCGCAACCCCAGACGGAGCGTGACAAAAGGGAAAGGGGCAGTGGAGCATCAGCGAGCGCCGCTTGTACTGCTGCGGGGCTGCCCCACGGCTCTCCGCGGCGCGCTGCGGCCCTGCGCCCCTCCCCGCCCGCCGAGGGAGCGATGGGCAGGTCCAGCACGTTTAGAGCAAACCTGGGGCTTTCTCTTCTCCCCGCTGGGGTGCCCGGGTGCCGTGGGGGCAGGCGGCCGGCCTGGGGGCAGTCCAGCTTGGGGGGCGCAGGGAAAGGGTCGCGCAGGTGGAGACGCTGCGGTGGCGGGAGGAGAGCGGCAGCGACCGGGCACCGGCAGGCGGTTCCCGCTACGGAGAAGGACTTGCTTAGATCTAACAAAGAACTTTAAAAAAATTGCCGAGGAGGATGGAGATCCCTGATGGGGAACAGAGGGGAGCGCCCTGGGGAAAGGAGACGTCGTTATGTCCCAGCACGGCTGCCCAAGTACTGCCTCCTCCCCGTTCCCAGTGAAGGTGACGTCAAACCCGGGTGGTTAACACTAAAACAAAAGCTTCGGGGTTAATATACAGTTGCCAGCCCGACAGCCTTCTCCTCAAAAATCGGTCCCTGGGGTTTATTGTCCCAGCGGGGAAAGCGCCTGTTGAACGTGTCGCGGAGCAAAGAGTTGGCGGAAGGACGAGCGAAGTTCGCTTTCGGGGGAGCGGGGGGCGGGCAGGGCCGCCCTGGGCCGCGGCGCGACCGGGCGTGGGAAATCCGACTCACCTCGGGCTGCTCCGGCGGCGGCGGCGGCGCTTGTGCGGTTCACCTGTGGGTGCGGGGGGAGCACAGAGGGAAAGAGGGGAGCGAGCGGAGGGAAGAAGGGAGAAAGGAAAAGGGAAGGAAGGAAGGAAGGAAGGAAGGAAGGAAGGAAGGAAGGAAGGAAGGAAGGAAGGAAGGAAGGAAGGAAGGAAGGAAGGAAGGAAGGAAGGAAGGAAGGAAGGAAGGAAGGAAGGAAGGAAGGAAGGAAGGAAGGAAGGAAGGAAGGAAAAGGGAAGGAAGGAAAAGGGAAGGAAGGAAAAGGGAAGGAAGGAAGGAAGGAAGGAAGGAAGGAAGGAAGGAAGGAAGGAAGGAAGGAAGGAAGGAAGGAAGGAAGGAAGGAAGGAAGGAAGGAAGGAAGGAAGGAAGGAAGGAAAAGGGAAGGAAGGAAAAGGGAAGGAAGGAAAAGGGAAGGAAGGAAAAGGGAAGGAAGGAAAAGGGAAGGAAGGAAAAGGGAAGGAAGGAAAAGGGAAGGAAGGAAAAGGGAAGGAAGGAAAAGGGAAGGAAGGAAAAGGGAAGGAAGGAAAAGGGAAGGAAGGAAAAGGGAAGGAAGGAAAAGGGAAGGAAGGAAAAGGGAAGGAGCGAGGCATCGTTACGCACTATTACAAACCAAAATCTCCAAGGGGACGGGGGAGACCATCAACTGTCACCTTCCACAGTATGTTTCCCCCCACCCTTTTGACAAGTGGCACTCAGGAAAACCAAAAAATAATAAAAAGATCAATCAGCTGGCCCGGCCGGTACCGTTTCCACTGGGTTAAATGCAAAGACAAGCCGGACGCTCGGGCGGTGAGGGACCGGACAGGTTAGTGTGCCCGCACCCGCGGCCGGAGCGCACGCACGCACGCGCGCGGGCACGGCTCGAGCCGCTCTCCCGCCGGTCCCTCCAGGACCCTCCCGGCCCTCGGCGGGCGCGGCGCGCGCGGGCAGCCGCCGGGCGGACGCGGCGGACCGGCGGGCGGCCAATCAGAGCGGCGCTTCCCGCCCCTGGCCAATAGCAGGCGCCACATTGTTGTCAAATGTTGCCTAATGGCAACGCGGGGCGCAACAATAGCGCGAGTGGCGGCGGGCGGCACGGCGGCCAGCGCGCTCTGCCTGCAGCTCCGGCCGCGCGGGCCGCACGCGTCAGGCGGCGCGGCGCGGGGCGGCGGCGTGTCCCGGGGGGCGCGGGGCCCTGCCCGCTCCAGCCCCGCTGTCGTCTCTGCCTGCTCCGACTGCTCCGACGGCGTCCGCCCGCCAGCCCGCCTGCCTGCACGGGGCTCGCCGCGGCGGGTCAGCCCAGCCGAGCCGAGCTGGGGCGGGGGCTTGCCTGGCCGCGGGCTGCCGGCCCCTGTGTCCGGCTGCGGTGCTGCTGCACGGGAGGCGGGGTGATTTATTTACTTATTTTTAATTTTCTCCTGGATTTTAGCCTCTGGGCGAGGGATCCTGTCGTTGAAGGTGCCGGACTGCTCTTTGAAGGGACGCTTTTATCCTGAGATCGCAGTTAGAGGGGGAAGGGGGAGCGGAGCTTAAAGAGCGGATCGGGTTTGCACCGGGGCGCCGTGGGGAGCGGCGATCCCGTCAGCGCGGACGGGAGAGCTCGGCTTTGAGCCCGGCGCGATGGACTTGGCGCTGCCCTGCCAGATGCGCACGGAGAGCAAGCAAGCGAGAGAGCTCTAAGTTTTCTTGGATTTTCTTGTCTTAGATTCGCTTTGCGGGAGCGGAGGGGAGGAGAGCGCAGAAAGGCTCCCGACGGCCCCCTCCTGCGCTTTAACCTCGCTCCGCAGCCGTGTGCCGGTGCAGAGGGACAGAGGCAGCGAGCGAGGCGAGGGGATAGGCACTGCGGTTTGCATGCCGGCACCGGGGGCTCCGTGTGCCCCCCACCCGTGATCGCGCCTGAAGGCGCCGGGAGTTTCTCCGCGTCCGGGCGCGGGTGCGCCGCGGGGGGCTCTCCCCGGCCCGCGTTGCTTTGGGGAAGGCGAGGGAGGGGGGGTCGCTCTTTCGGGGCCGGCTTGCCAGGATGGAGCTGCGGTCGGAGCTGCCCAGCGTGCCCGCCGCGCCACCCCCGGTACCCCCCAGCTCGGTGGCGGCGGCAGCAGCGGCAGCAGCGGCCACGCTACCCGTGAGCGTAGCCGGAAGCTTGCTGCGGGCTCCGCCGCTGCTGCTGCGGGCGGCCGAGAAGTACCCGCGGACGCCCAAGTGCGCCCGTTGCCGCAACCACGGCGTGGTGTCGGCGCTGAAGGGCCACAAACGGTACTGCCGCTGGAAGGACTGCATGTGCGCCAAGTGCACCCTCATCGCCGAGCGCCAGCGCGTCATGGCGGCCCAGGTGGCGTTGCGCCGCCAGCAGGCGCAGGAGGAGAACGAGGCCCGCGAACTCCAGCTGCTCTACGGCACCGCCGAGGGGCTGGCCCTGGCGGCCGCCAACGGCATCATCCCGCCCCGGCCCGCGTACGAGGTCTTCGGCTCCGTCTGCGCCGGGGGCGGTGGCGAGGGAGGCGCCGGCGCCTCAGGTAAGGCCGCGCTGTGCGCCCTCAGGGGGAGCCCGGGACCGTGGGGGGCGGGTAAAGGAGCCGGAGGAGGAGGTGGCGCGGGGTGTGTGTGTGTGTGTGCGCGTGTGCGCGGACCTGCAGGCGGCATCCCCCGGCGCAGCGGGCGGGTGGTCCCGCCGACAGCCGGGACGTTCCGCAGGGCCCGCCTGGGGCAGCCGCACTGACAGTCTTTCTCTTTGTGTTGTCCCCCCCGCTCCTCTCCCCGCCCCGCAGAGTCCAAGATGCAGAAGTTCGAGCTGTTCCCCAAGACGCTGCTGCCGAGCCGCGCCGTCACCCCGCAGCAGACGGGCGGGAAGCCACTCTCCCCGGACGGCGAGTCCGTGCCCGGCACCTCCTCCCCAGAAGCTCGCCACGGCTCGGGCTCGGAGAACGGGGACGGCGAGTCCTTCCTGAGCTCGCCCGTCTCCAAGGGCCCGAAGGAGGGGGAGGAGAGCCCGGGCTCCATCAGTCCGCTGGGCTCGGACTCGGGCTCGGAGGCGGACAAGGACGAGCAGGACCCGTCGCCCTCGGCCGGCGGCCGGCAGCGGACTCCCATCGACATCCTGACGCGCGTCTTCCCGGCGCACAAGCGCAGCGTGCTGGAGCTGGTGCTGCAGGGCTGCGGCGGGGACGTGGTACAGGCCATCGAGCAGATCCTCAACAACCGCGGCCCGGAGAAGGGCCCCGAGGAGGGCTGGGCTCGGGACGGCGCCTTGCAAGGCCTTCCGCCCACCCCCGCCGCCGCCGCCCACCACCGGCCCTTGATAGCCGGCGCCATGGCCCCCGCCATCGGCACGCTGGGCAGCCGCTCTGCCTTCTCCCCCCTGCAGCCCAACGCCACGCACTTCGGGGCCGAGGCCGGCGCCTACCCGCTGGGCACCCACCTGGGACTCAACCCCCTGCGCCTCGCCTACTCGGCGCACAGCCGGGGACTGGCCTTCATGACGCCCTACTCCACGGCCGGGCTGATGCCCACCCTCGGTTTCCGGCCGCCCGTGGACTACGCCTTCAGCGACCTCATGCGGGACCGCTCCGCCGTGCACAAGGAGCAGGTCTACTCCGGCGGGCTCTACGGGCCCATGGTCAATAACACCCCCGAGAAGCAATAGCGGGGGCGGCTTCCTAAAGCTCGTCTGCGTAGAGGTAGCTAGGTAGGCACGGGTGGACGGACACGGGTGGCTTTCTCTCCCCTCTCCCCCGTGCTGGCGATGATTGCGTGCAGAGCCTGGCACGGACAGACGTAGGTGTGTTAAAACGGTGATAAAGGTGCACTTTCATTGTCCAGACATGAGTTGCTCTTTGTTGCTTATGGCCATAAGCATGGATATCCTTGGTGCGTCGTGGGGTGTGTACACACACACACACACACTCTTTCCCACACACATACATATATATATATGTATACTAGCAAGTGTATAATGTTATAAAATGGAAATCTAAGTTATTAATGTAACTCGTAGGTGAACTTGGTATTAACGTTAAGCTAAAGGTTAGACAGCTCATTGTAATACTTACCAGGCATATAGATTAAACATATTGTCAAATTGAAAGCCTTTTCCTTCCTGCCCCCAGAAATGTTACGAGCTGTATATAACATTGGAAAGTAGATATATTTGTAACTGTCTGTAGGACCCCGGCACCAACGGTGTATGATGGTTTAATAAGCCTCCTTCATTTGTGATATGCAAGAAAATTGCTTGCTTGTTCTGATGTAGCAAACTTCTTGCTGTTTCTAACAGGTAATTCTGTGTTTCCATTTCATAAAATAAATGTTATTTTCTATTAAAAAAATCAGTCTTACAAATGGCAAGTGGTATTTTATGAGACGGTGGAAGCGTGTTTTGGGAGAATCATTTGACAAGTACAGTCGATATTTAAAGTAGTTTATGCAATTAGTACAAACATGTTTGCTACATTTTTATCATGGTCAAACCAGATATTCTTCGGAAAATTTATAAATAAAAACGAAGCATACAAATCAGAGCAATTTCCTTATCAATCAAAATTGTCAAATGCGTTTGTTTCTGGTTCTGGTCTTTTTATTATTTACGCCAGGGAAAAAAAAAAAAAAAAAAAAAAAGAAAGAAAAAGGGAAATCGGAGGTGTAAATTTAAGCAGGATTTTTTCCTTCGATGCCTCGCCGATTTTTGTTGTATTTAGGAAGTCTGGCATTGCCGCAGAGAAGACAAGCATGGTTGAAGCAAACGCCCACCTTGCCGACTGCGGGTTATGTTAGCAGCGGGGAGGGACTTTTCCCTCGTATCTGAAATCTGAATGTGCTTTTTAATTGTTTCTATGTCAAGATAAGCAAAGGGATATACAATCGTGCCGGTGTTTCAGAACGTAAGAACGCTATTGTGACAGGCGTGAATGAGTTAAGACATCACAAGCGCAGTGTGGGGGCTACGCGCAGGAAAATTTCGCTGGTTTACTTTTGGAGCCGTGTGTCCTTTCAAATCTGCCTCCTCATTTCGAGAGTAAAGGCTACACGCGTGGCTTGGGGTTTGATTTTTCTTTTTTCTTTTTTCTTTCTTTTGTTTTTGGCAACGATGTCCGACTGTTTTGCAAGGTCAAAAAGTAAGCTGGGCGTTCCTCCTATTTATTTCTTTATCGCGACGAGTCGGAGGGGCGCCCCCAGAGAGGCGATCCTTCCCCAGGCCGGAGCGCGACTTTCCTACAAGTCCCGGGAGTGTTTGGCCCACAAAAACTATTACTCACAAAGAACAAGTTCAGTGCATGGTTGAATTAAGACTGTAAAAGCTCCTAAATTTGGTTGGTATGGAAACCTAATCCCACAGAACCGCTCCGTGGCACAGCTGGACTGTTTACTTTCTCACTTCAAATATAACTGTGTAAACATTGGCTCGGAGCTGACAGCGCGGCTGCTACCAACCAGTTAATATACTGGTGGATCTGGGAGGAGACGCGTCCCGCCGTAGCTGTGGAAGGAAGCCCCGGGGTAAAATCAAAAGACGAGAGCAAGTAAAATGCAGTTCTTCCTTCCCTCGTGCAATTGATCAAGCTGGATACAATTTTAAGATTTTCTTTAAAAAAACAAAAAAAAGTAAATAAATATTACAGATTACACCTAGGTAAATACTTCTGACCCTGATCCACCCTGGGAGCAGCCAAATCAATATCACAAGGGAAACTTTTAAAAGTCTCGTGTTCCAAGAGTGAGTGAAACTTAATATTACTACAATAAAACGGTTTAATAAAGAAGGGCTTTAATAGCGAGCTAATTTGATTGAGTTTCCTAATTCCACTTTAATTGGAAAAGGAGTTGTCTGTTTGGTTATAAAGTGCCGGGGTTATGTTAGACTGGGGAAAAAAAGATGGACTTTGAGCATCTGAATAAACTTTTTTTTTTTTTTTTTGGTAGGCGGCTGACTTTGTGCGGGATGGGTTTCCATATCTAGGATTATGAATGGGCTACAAAGAGCTGCTACTTAAAGAAATCAGGTCGCCACATTTCTCCCATTCTAGCCCTGTTGAGAAGGGCTTAGGAACTGTTGATTTAACTCAGCTCCCCTTTTAATTATAAAAGCCATTCTTGTGTAGTTAGGCGAGCAGGACAATTTATCAGAATTGTTGCCGTGTCTTGGAGGTTGGCTCGAGCTTGGATTTATACAACGGACAATGGGGATCAGGACGATTAACTTTCATAGGAACAGTTTAGGCTGTTAAACTGGGGGGAGTAGGAGGTAAGAGAATCTGATACATTGTCCCTATTGAGGTAATTCGCGTAGATTAGAAGAATAAAAAATCCCTTAGGTTTGAAGCTGCGGTGGAGAGATTCGTGTACAGAACATAAAATATTCAGGTCCCTTTTAGAGTAAAATAAAATGCTGTCACCTGAATAAAAACCCGCGGAACGGAGTATAAATTATTTGTAAAGCAGAGAGGCTGCGGGCGAGCGCTAGCAAACTTCCCTCTTAATTAAATCTTAATCCGTGGGTCGTAGGAAGCGGCGGGGCTGTAACAGCAGCTGCTGTACATACAGTGGGACACGTTGCGGAGAGTTATATTAACCGCACAAGTGTTTAATATGAATCAGCCTAATCCACAACATAATAAAGATCAAATTAGACTAACCATTTAGTAGCGAAATGACATTCCTTCACCTAAAATGAACCTCTTGTAGCCGGGCAAGGTTGAGTGAGGCCGGGAAGGGGACGGGGACGGGGACTGGGGGGTACCGACGGGGGGAGTCGTATTGACAGGCTAGTTTATTTTTAAATCTGAGAGGTGGCGAGGGGGAAGCTCTGTTTCCCTCCTACTCTTTTCCAGAGCCGCATCTCCCTCACCCCCTCCGTCCTCAATGCGTCTCTCCGCAAACCCCGGCTGCGGGGCGGTTTCCAGGCCGCATCGCGGCTGTCCGGGACTTGATGCCCCGTTTGCAGGCCTGGAAACCACACTGCAGCCCGGCGTGGCCTCTGAGAGAAGGGAAGGGACAGTCAGGAGCGCAGCAGGGCGGCTCCAGTTGCCCCTCACCGGGGCGGGGAGGTCTTTTGTGCCGGTACCGCATCCCGTCCGCGGACCGGCGCTGAGCAAACGCGGCTGCAGCCAGACCCGCGGTAAGCATCACTCGGGGTGAAAGCGGTTTTTACGCGTCCCACATCCCCCCCTTCAGCTTTTTGACATCTCTTCTTCGTTGTTCCCAGCGGCGGGGGTCAGCCCAGGTATCTCCATCTCCCGAAATCGGTGGGAGCGTAGCGCCGGGCCAGGCGTTCCCAGGACACTTGTGACAGGCACACAAACTTCCCACGTCCTCCAGGCGAGGGGGACACCTCTGCCTCATTCTAATCATGCGGGCATCCACCCACCTTGTGTTGTCATAACATCCCCATGGCAACTGCAGCAATTACTTCTATGCCAGAAGAACAATAGGAAAGTATTTAATATATTTAAATGTGATTAAGCAGGTGGAAAGAAAAAAAAAACCAACCCAACACCCGAGGAGGAGCAGCTCCATAGGACGAGCGGGCAAAGCGCCGCTGGGGGCGGCCGATGCCGGGGAACCCCGGCGGCATCTTTACCCGGCGCAGCGGCTCCCGGCTCCCGCCGCCTCCGGGGTCTTCTGCGCACCCCGGGGGAACGGCGGCACGTTTAGAGCTCAACAGATGGAACAACGAGGAGTATGACTAGTTACAACGTGAGCGGAACGGGCTGGTTTAGTGTGTTTTTTTTCCCCTCCTGCTTTTAGCACCAATTAAGGCAAGTGAAAATTCCCATTTCCATCTCCTGGGTTGCAACAGAAATACTAGAACTCTGTTGCAAAAAATATTTTTGCCTTGTTACTGTTCCTTTCCAGTTTCCCGTTTATTTTTCTCTACCTTTTTATTAGGGAAAAAAATAAAACCCGCTGCTGGGCGTAAGCTTGAGAAGCAAATAAAACCCATGAAACTCCCCCTGAAGTTGCATAATGCTGTGGTTTGCATTTCATTTCCAAAAGGAGTTTCTTCGGGGGGGGAAAAAAAAAAAAAAGGAAAAATTAAAAAAATTAGCAGATGTTTTAATCTAAAAACTATTTATTTTTCAGACAGTACCCCTCATTTCTATGTTATTAAGGACTCTAATAATCAATGCTCCTGACCCAAGATGCAAAGTGCACTGCCGGGGCGGTGGAGGATGCCCACTGCGACCTGCTGGGGCTCGGCCAGTGGAACCCCGGGGTCTGGCAACCCGTCGTTGGCCTTGAATTCACCATTAAATTGTGCGACTCATTGCTGGGTTTGGTGGAATTTATTGAGGGTGGCGGGAAAGGAGGGTGTGGTGCTGATGCTGGGGAGTTGGTGTGGATGTGAGGGACGTGGCGAAGTGTGGGAAGAGGTTAAAGGGCGGGGGGATGAGCTGTCTCACCCTGGTTAACAGGGGTGCAAGGGGACAGAGCTGGGGAAGGTAGGCTTGCAAGGAAGTCCAATGCTGAATAATGCTGAAGGTGAAAAAGGTGGGGAGAGGAGGGAAGAAATGAATTCCAGCACAGACGAGCAGGACAAGGGCCTGAGGGGTCCTTAGGTTCATGAGAGCTAACAGAGAACTGGGATGTATTAGTAAGGTCTGTGAAAATTCTCAGGAATCAGTAAAATAAGATCTTGGCACCTGTGTTACATGAGTGTAGTAAAAACATTGTGTAACACTTGCTGGGTGTTGAGTTCATATTCATGAAAAGTGTAAGGCAGCTCCTTGGATTATATTAAAAGCCTATTATAATACGCCTTTCCTGAGGGAGCCTGCACAGGCTGAGTAGGGCAGTACTATGTGGCAGGATTTACATTTTCAAGGAAACTATGAAAAGCCCTTAATTTCAGTTATAGTAATATCGGGTGTTGTATGGAGGTCAGGAGATTCAATTACATGTGCGTTCATAATACAGGCCAAGGCCCGAGGAATCAGTGTAAAATGGAGATGGGTGTTTTTACAGTGACTCATTGATTGTTCATGTGGAAGCAAGTACATCAAGAGAGACGAAAATGCTTAAAGACAAGAAGATATTAGTAATAATCTTAACTGCAACAGGCCATTTGCTAACTATTTCTAACCATAACAAAGTCTGAGGCCTGCTCTATCCAAATGCTATAGTAAACTCATGTTCATCTTTACTACGGGTGTGAATTTGGCAGATGTGGACAAGGGCATGACGAGACACCCGCCTGGGGGATAATTCTGTTTGGAATGTTGTTTTGTGCAGTATTGGATTTACCTGTATGTGGGAGATAAAGCCTTATCTGAGATTTTTATCTTAACTCCTTGCACACTCAAAACTACAGGGGGAAAAATATTGCTTCCTGACAACCCTGTTCTGATAGTCTGGAAGAGCAAAATCTCATCATATACTGATTTGTGGATTAATTTGCTGTAAGAGGTGGTGGCATGTAGGTTGTGTTCTGATTCCTGACTGCACAGAAGCTCTGCCTAAATGAACTCTGTAATGCAGATCTGTGTGTGTGGGGGTGAGGATAGATCCTGTGGCACGCTCTCAATGTACATATACTTGTAGCTAATATGGATTTGGAGACTTTTCTTCTGTCCTATGTTCCCTCCTTTCTTGTTTTGGATCTTACTAATGTGCTCTAAAGCTTGTAAGAGTTATGCTGAGAGTTGTTTCTCCACGGTTATTTTTATTTTTTCCAATACATGAATGGATGAAAAATGACTGGGAAAAAGCATAGATGAAATTCAGAAAAAGATATAGAAATGCCTTAAAAACAGGTTACCTGAAGTCTCACTGCCATCAATAATTACAAACCTGTTATACATATCTTCAGAAAGTAGTTGACCATTTAACTGGGAGAATATAATAGATGGGCAGGATTTGTGCAAATTTCAGTAAATTTGTCACAGCAGGGCAGGCTCCTGGGAGGAAGAGGGAAATGGAAAGGAAACCAGAAGCAGAGAGTGGATCTTTTCGTGTGGTCTGACAGGCAGATGGAAAGCATGAATTACAAAGGCTTTCAAAAAGATCTGCTTGGGGTTTATGTTTACAGAGAGATTTAACAAGATTGGCTGGCCTTAAAATGCTGAGGTCGTTGCTAAAATCAGATGTTTGGAAGTGAAATGGGGTACTAGCTCTGGACCAGAATATGGGAGAGGTTCACAGAGATTGAACAAGACAGAAGCAGGGCCAGCAAGGCAGAGCCCCTATAAACTGTTCAACAGATCCAGAAAAGGGCTTAAAGGGAGCAAGACCTGGAGTCAGGGGAGGGTGGAGGGGATGACCCCTGCTAAAGGGAGCTGGATCCAGAGACTGTGAGCTTCTAATCATGAGTAGGAACAGCAGCATGACAGTCAGAATGAGCTTGGATTTGTGCAGCAGAGACTTACTGATGAAAAAGCTTTATAGGGAACAAAGGTATCAAAATATTACCTCACTTTCTTGTAAGCAGGATATGGGATATTGATTTCCTCTCATGACTTGGGGAAGCCCATGGTTTACCTTGGGTAGAACCTATGGATTTCCTCAGTTTTCTGAATCTCCTGCTTGAAAGGTTAGCTGTAGATATTTACGGCCAAATGAATGGGGCAAATAGTGGAGATTATAATTTAAAGAGCCTTTGTTTTGTAAGGAGAGAGTCAGATATCTTATGCTGGTTAGGAGAATCTAATTAAGCACCTGTTCAATAAGAGTAAATGGCAAACAATCAGGCATACAGAAGATTGACTAAAATTGCGGTGCCCAGACCAGTGTGTTAGAATGAAGTTATGAGATGCCTGTCTTTTTCCTGCTTAGGGGGATGAATTATGTTCTATTTCTCTAATCATTCTTTTTATCCACATTATGAAGCTTTACTCTGACACAGAGAAAATAATCCTAATGCAGTGGGGCCAAGAATGGGAAAATACTCCAGTAAATTTGGCAGGCAAAACATGACCCCAGCTCCTCACTAAAATCCATACCCTTCTTCATGAAAGCTTCGCCTTGACCAGTAGGGATTAGAGTCGTGTTTTCAGGGTCTCTTCTTTACAAGAATTATGTTCTAGCCTTCTTCCTGTTCAATGGGTGAAAAGGATCCCAAAATACTAGTTCAATTTCTTTTTTCAGATCCATTGGAAAATACCTTGGAACAGAAGTATTAGTATGAGACTTGCTGGATTTGTGAGAAAATTCATTCTTCATGTGGTTTACGAGCATAACCTGTTGCCTAAAGTACACCAGACAAGTGAGTTACCATTACACTCCCAGAAAATTAGGGTTGGGTTATCAAAATATTCGGGATCTAGTCCACACCCATGACAGGTACTCGGAAAAGCTGGAAAAGGCATTACGACATGTTTCACCGTTACTGAGTTGTTTCCTAAGTATTACATGAAAGTGCCTATGGATTCTGGCCAGGCTGAAATGTATGTTAACTGACCCACTGGGATCCTGTGCATCTTTCACTTTAGCTTCCTAATTTTCCTCCTGGGAGAGAGTTCAGCTATTTTTCAGTGTCTAGTACCTTGGTCACAGAAAGAAGAACTTGGTTTGTCTTGGCAAGACAAGCAAGGATACATACATTTTTGATCCGGAAAGAGCTTGAAACCTGTGTGAGATGAGGATGTTAATGTGCTTGGCTAGCAGGATTGTTTCTGACTGTAGAGCAGGGCTGGCAAAACAGTGTACACAGCTCTCGAGTGGGAAATGGCTTTATTTTGCTAGAAGTCTGGGCGATGGAGGCGATGAGTGACAGGTGTACTCTTAAAAGAAGGGCCAACTGGGGAACTGAGCCTCTCTTAGGAGCCTTATCTCCTGTGTAACTTTATTCCTCATCACTGAAAGGTCTAAGGAAATTTAGTCCTGATTAGATGGGCTGAGCTGAACAACAGCAAGTGATGTTTCATGAACTGTAAAAAGCTAAGACCAACCTTGGGAAATCATTGGTAAAATGTCTGGTTTTTTTGGGTGCCTCAGCAGGGTAGGTGCTGTATCTGATAGATGTCGATGATATTGGGCCGAGGCGCTCTCATTAAGAAATTGACTGCTGGAACTCCCTCCAGCCATCTGGCATCCAAAATGCAACAGCAAAAAGTATCCTATTGGTGATTTTCAGTAAATGTTTTGCACAGAGCCGTCTTTATTGACTGTCTCTGTTTTGCAGATGTTTATGGCATCATGAATATTTTTTTTTCAACCTTAATTGAAACTCATGCTCTTCCAATCCAAGGATTAATTTTGTTATAACAGAAATGAGATTTGCATGAAAGTTTTGTCCTTAAGAGCATATTTTTTCTTTAGATGGATCCTCAGATTATATGTTAAATTTGAAATATTTTCAATTTTAACACCCTGGACTACTGTTGTGCTTTTAAAATTTATTTATTTATTTGTTTTAAATTCTGCACACAGATGACCTTATTTTGACTGTTTTGTTCTTTGGTTTCTCAGTATTGCTCCTAATTTTTGGAAAGAATAGTTTGTAGCTATTTTTCTTAAAGCTTTTGAAGGCTCTATGATCAACAGTAACAATGAAATTATTTTATTAGTGTCTGTCACCCTGATTGGTGGTAACTGGGTTTTATTTTGCCACAAACGACAATGACTTAGTATCTTTTCCTCTCATTTTAATTTATGTTGTAAGTAGGGTTCCCGGATGTTGCACTCGTAGATTTGGGACTCACTTGGGCAAGAGCCACCTTTGTTTCTTCGTAGACCCAAGCACAGAGTATTGTCTTGAAGCAGGGTGCGCAGCCCCAAAGTGCTTCCTGTGGTAGCAACATGCTGCTGGTGCTCAGTGGGTGTGAGCTCCTGATCTGTTCTGACATTAATCTGAAAATGAAATGGTTCTTGAAATAGGTATAACTGATGCTTCATCTAAGTGTGGTACACTGGAAGTAAAGCATATTAGCTTCTTACATCAAGTCTTTTGAAAGCTACAATTATCCCTTATCTTTGCAGGTCGGTTTGTTTAACTGTCACTGCATTATTCAACCGTCATGGAATAAGAATGAGATATTGATGTTGCAGAGGAGCTCTGGGATCTTGTAAATGAAGGAAGCTGTGAGGTTTTTTAGTGAAAACTGCACATAGGTCTCAGAAGATTTGATTTGTGTACTAAATTCTGCTGCTGATTTGCCAACACTGTGTGACCTTGAGATACTTGAAACAATTTATAGTTCGGTCTTTTTTAAGTGACTACTAATATTGACTGTCTCCGCTTTAAATATGAGACACACAAGGCTTCAATTGCAGACTTTTGTCCTACTTAAGTATTTATTTTTAATAAGGATCCTAATTAAGTGTGCAATCTCTGTTGCAGGAAAGCTCTCCTGGACTCTGTCTTCATTCATTAAAATGTGTCAAATTCCTCAGAGTTTAGAGCAGAGCTCTAACAATGGCAAAAGAGACCCTGTGTCCTGAATATATACTAACATGTGCCAAAGAATATGCTTGTTAATAAGAACTTGTCAGTGATAAAGTATAGCAACAAGGGGTTATAGATTTCCTCACTTCCAGCTACATGAACAGAGTCGCTGACTTCACTCAGGAAGCTGTACTGTTGTGAGACATGGAAAAGTAAAATACCGTCTGCTTCATAACAAGTCATTCCAGCTCTGTCTAATTAACACTTCTTAGTGTTAATTGTAACCCCCTGTTCTGTGTTTTTCAGGGACAATATTTCCCAAGTACTGCTGATGAAATGTCAGGCAGAGGTAATAATTTTGTTTTCCTTGCTATTATAACATTGTGCCATAGATATAGTTATATACAGAGATACATGCCAATCAACCAACAGAGCAAACAAGATGAAGAAGTAAAAATCCTCTCCTTAGAGAGCTCCTTAGGCAGACAATGAATTATGAGTTCTTCTCTGCCTAGAGAACTTGCAGTGAAAATGGTTATCCCTACTGGTGTACCACACTGGGATTAAAAACAATGAATAATTTCAGGTGCCTTGTTTATTAAATCAATAGACTTAACAGGATGTAGCGGTAGAGAACAAAAACACAAAATATTTTCTCAATGTAATCTGCAGGATCCTACAGGCTTCTAACATTAATGTTACAGAAATACTATTGGCCAGTATTTACAGAAGAGCATTTGATGAACAATAAAGACATTCACATTGTTGGAAGGGGGAAAAATCCTGTTGGCAGTCCAGCAAACCTACCTGTCTTGGTTTTGTAGTCTGAAGGAAATGAGAGAGTACTCAAAGAGAGCGGGAACATGAGATTCACCGTTAAAACATCACTCTGGTGCTGACAACACTACAGAACTATCGCAAAAGACAAGTAAAAAAGTAAGGATGCAGGTTCATTGCATGTCAAGGAAGTTTAAGTAGGATTTTCCTTCTGGAATGCGACTTAAAAATTGAAGGTGGAGTTTGGTCTGTGGCAAGAAAATGTAGAACAATTGCTGTCTCATCCAAAAAAATCCTGTGCATGATGGTAGAGGGGAAAGTATCTGTGACGGCTCAATATTTTATGAGAAGGTGAAAGTCAGAGAGAGACCTGACTGAAGATAAAACAAAGAACAAACAACCAACCCCCATGATGAAACATTAAAAAAAAAAAAGGAATTATGTGAATGTCAACTGTAAGATGAAAATACGATGTCTGATAATAGCCGTCATATCCTGTACAATCAAGCTAACAAGCATTTTACCTTTTTTTTTTTTTTAAAAAAGGGAACAGGGTCCTAAATTTAGGCCTAGCTAGTCTTTCGAATATTACAAATTTCTCTATGCTGCCTAATGTAATGCTTGAACTTGCAGAAGACTTGATGGCCCAGTGAAACATCTGAAAGCCCTTTGACACATTACTCTTAGGAGACCACTGGTGTTTGTAGCCTGGTGGCTATTTTGTAGAGTTTTGTGATATATTCCTAAACGTTGTGGAGGAGAGAGGGGAAAGGCTGAAAGTCTCTTTCCCTATATTGAGACTGATATAACTAAAGGGAAAACCTCAACACGGTATTTCTTACCTATGTTGAAAAGCATTGAATTACTTGTGAAGTACAGACAAAACCCACGGCATTTGATATATATATTTTTTAATAGCCCACATGACTGTTGCTTTATCATTATAGACTTTTGCTTTATCTCTGGAGAAATTAACTTTTTGATTCCTTTTGGCCTGCCAGCTTGGCTTCTCAGCGTCGTAGTTGTTCTATGGCTGTGTTATCATGTAATGAAATTGCCCACCAAAAATCTCACCCACAGGTAGGGAACAACAAGCATCCTCTGGAAAAGGAAAGCACTATTAAATGCTCATATGTTGCAGAAGAAGAATGTGCTCTTCTACACTTCTAATAATATCAGATCTAGACACTTTCTTATCGTATTTTTTTTCCTTTACATGAAATACTGATGGCAAATTTGACTTAATCCTTTCTCAATGCTTAAAATACTTTATTGGATTCTTTTTGTCAAATGCCATCACTTCTACATTCTGAATTTCTCACTGTTGAGTTTTTTTGGTGGTGTTTAATCATCTTGCAAGGGAAAAAAAAAGCAAATGTTTTCCTTTTGTGAAGCACAAATATGAAGCAGGAGAAGCATGAGGCCGAGGTGCAGCAGCAGCAGCTTGCTTAAGTGGAGTTCCTACTTCTGAAGAGGAGAAAGAGCTGGAGGGAAAAGGGGAAATGGCAGCAGGTGGTTCACTGGGGGTGGGTTGGGTGCTAGCCATGACAGGGGCAGCCCCTCTGCAGACACTTGCCTCACCAGAGGGCCCAGCTTGGCCCAGCCATGTCAGGGGCCCATTTGTGCCTGCACACTGGGAAGTGGGCATATGGGGCACTGGGCAGGATGCTGCATCTCCTCAGCTGGCTGAGGTGCAGCCGGGGTGGCCACAGGGCCAGATGCAGCCAGCAACACCCACAGCAGGACCATCCAAACACATGGATGACAGGTTTGTCTCCATCTGTCTCTGAGGGAGTTTTTCCTGGTGAATGGTGCCCATTTGTCCTCCCTGCCTTGACAGTGCTAGCAGCAACAACCTGCTTGGCTGCACCTGATTGGTATCACCTTTGGATGAGGGGCAGCCATGGGTCTCCCAGCAATGTCCCCACGCCTCCTTCCTGATCCAGCAACTCGTCCCCTGGTCCCGAGGCTGAGCTATACCCGCATACCTGCTTAGTCTCTTGGAGGACCAACTGAAGTACCACGGCTGAGGTAGCTGCTTCATTTGGCCTCTCCCGGTGTCCTGAGCAAAACAAGATGCCGGTCAGGAGGCCCTGGGCCTCCTGCTGCCTTAGGGCCTTTTGCCCCAAAGAGAAAATTCCACCTGGATTAAATTAGCCTTTGCAGCCTGAAGAACCCACTCCCTACCTTCACGAGTGTCTGATTTATGTTCGTCTGTGTGGTTCACTTCTAGCTTCTGTTAAGCGATTTCAGTTAAACACATGCACAATTTCTTCACAGTGTGGTACAAGTGCTCTGGGGGTGTTTGGCGGCAGCCGGGACAGTGGGAATTGCCTGGACCAGACACAGGGGAGCTGGTGAAAACAAGGCGTGAGGATTTACTTACCTGAGATTTTGGGATGCCAGTGGCATACTGTTGATTTAACACTTTTAAGAACTGTCAGGCACACCTCTTGAATCTGAAATAAGACAAGCCTGCTAATAGGCACTGACTCTTACTGTGTTAAATTACATTGCTGATTTTGTTTGTTTGTTTGTTTGTTTGCATGTTTTTTTTTTTTTTTGAAAACTGCTGAAACCAGTATGGGATGTTGCCTATTTCTTTATGCAATATATTTTTGAGAGATCCTTGCAACCATGCGTGAATAGTGCTGGCTGAATTCAGTGACAGTATTTTCTCTGTGTGTGTTTGTATACGTGTATATGTCAGTGTATGCACATATTTCTAAATATCTATATACCTATCTTACCCTTATGAACTAATTTACCACTTGTAATTTCTTTACCAATTAAACTTTCTAACACAGCAGTTCACTCTGCATCATGTCACGCATGCTGACCTTGTGCTGATTTAAGGTGGAGAATAATTTAGCAGGGGTGCTGATTATGGCAAACCTACTCTCAGGAGATCAGTGAGAAATTGATATTTTGTGATTAAGTTTTGTTTTGTGTAGATTAGAAAGTTAATGATACATATTGGAGATTAAAATGTAACATTAAGACCAAAATAAACAAGTGAACTAGCTCTGTGAAATCCACATTGCAAAGATAAGATATGAAATCAGGTAGTAGACCACATGGGTCTATATCTGAGATCCAATTTTAAACTTGAAATACCAAAGGCAGTATGCTAGACCTGAGCTTGTGAACTCCTGTATGTGCTATTTTATGCATATGAATGGTCTCAGTGACTTTCATATTGACCTGTTTCCCCTATATTTGAAGATTTTGCAGTCTATACAATACAGGATTGCTTTTCCTGTGTGCCTTGGACAGCTCCAAACATTTGGCAGAAATGCAGTAATAACAAGTTAGAACTCACTTTGTTCAAAATCTGTTTCATATTGATGTTGAAAAGCAAGTGGGTACTAGCATAGTACATACACTGCTTGAAGGTGGAAAGACTATACTCATTTCAGCACAGTAGAATTGTTAGTCAGGAGGAAAGTAATTGTAGTTAAGAAAAGCATAGCTGAAAAAGTGTGTGGCTTTTTTTTTTTTTTTTTAAGCTCTCTTGGCACACCTCATATTATTTTACTGATCTCGATGAAGACCTAAGAACCATACAATAAAAGTCACTATTCTCAATTTTCTTGCATCCTTCATCCCGCTCTTTCTTGATGACCAAGCAGGTTTATTTGAGTATAAGCCAGTGGGTTCCTTATCCTTCTGGAAGTGTACCCCAGTATATAAACAAGGAATTCCAAAAGTGATGCACAATATATATATATTGAATTTAATTTTATTAATTGGAACACTGTCAAAATGAAAGCTGGCTTATTTAAGGGGAATAATTCCTCTCTGAGGAAAAATAACAGTTTTGGCAGGCCATGTAATACGTGTTTCAGGGTTATCTACCAATAACTTGAAAAAGTCATGTGGCCATGAATTTAAGTTATGTAAGTAAATTTCAAGTATAAAATTAAGTTATTTGGCATATCTGGTCCCTGTGAGTTATCTATTCTGAATTAAGTCGAAGTTGAAAGTCATCTCAAATTTCATGTCTGTCTTCGTATTTCCATTACATTTTTATTCTTTTAAAAAGTATTTTTCTGTATTGTTTTTATAAATATTTTACTTTTTTCCTCTCTATTTATGAAAGAATTGCAAAAATGAGAAACCGTATTCTCAGAAAATACAGTCTAAAAAGAAGGCTGAAATTAAAGAAAAAAATGTCATAGAATCATAGAATGGTTTGGATTGGAAGGGACCTTTAGAGGTCATCTAGTCCAATCCCCCTGCAGTGAGCAGGGACATCTTCAACTAGACCAGGTTGCTCAAAGCCTCATCCAACCTGACCTTGAATGTTTCCAGGGATGGGGCATCTACAACCTCTCTGGGCAACCTATTCCAGTGTTTTACCAACCTCATTGTAAAAAATTTCTTCCTCATATCTAGTCTGAATCTACCTTATTTTAGTTTAAAACCGTTACCCCTTGTCCTATTGCAACAGGCCCTATTAAAATGTCTGTCTCCGTCTTTCTTATAAGTCCCCTTCAAAATTTCTTTGGCTATTTCACAGTTCTATAGGAGTGAGGCCCAAGGGAATTGAAACCTCAGAATCTTTGAGGAGTTTGGATCTGTGCATCATAGTTCAGACATCTCTTTTTTTTTTTTTTTTTAAATATATTATAGTTGTTATCCAGTGTTTTAGTATTTTTTTAAATGTCATTGTTGTGAAAATATTCTAGCCAGAAGACTGCATGACATGTTTTGGACAGAAAGCTTTCAATGAATGGCTCATAATCTGACCAAAAGAATTCTTTTTTTGTTTTTGTCCTTCCAGCAATACGATTTTCTCCTCCGCCTAGTTTGTACTTTAATTGGCCCATCTGTCTTTAACAGAATATCTTCAGTAACTCTGTCTTTTGCTCTGGCTCTTAAACCTTCAGCACTTCTCTCTAGGTTAGGTAACAGATTCCTGTCACTTCATGTGATATACTTTTCAAAGTGTCTTCCACCCAATTGCCATTAAAATCCCTTTGAAAAAAATCTCACAAGGCACTGTTTCTTCAGCGTGTTTTTTTCCTGGGATTTAGTTGCCAAGTAGTGATGCAGGACACTTGAAAGGGCTCAGGAAGCAGCCTTTCTCCTGAGAGTGACTAAAAGAGATGACTAGGAGGATGCAGGAGATTGGGTTTGTAATAGTGGTAAAATCCTCTTTTGTTTTAACAATCATGTCTAGAACTTTAAAGGTGCCTGCTGTGCCTGCTGAGCTCTTGTTCAAATGTTGGTAGTGGAAGCGCAGAAGTTAAGAGGCATCCCCCTTGCAAACAAACACAGAAGAAGCTGGTGCTGTGGTTTGAGCACCTGATGGCAACTCAGAAGGCTTTGGTTAAACTTCCTGCTCTATCAAAGAGCTCCTGTGGGCTCAGAGGGAGTTATCTGGGGCACAGGTGAAGTACTGTGTCCTGCTCAGCCCAAACTTTCCTCATGTACAGTAGCTAGTTAGAGTTTGAAAGAGAGAAACAAGAACAATTACTGCATCTAGCAAACATGAACTATGAGTATCAGCCAAAGTTGCTGACTTACTGAATATCTTGTAGTACTGAAAGGACTTTTGTAAGATCTGACTCTTGGAGTCCTGGTATTCCACGAGAACCTTAGATTTTGCTTTTAAGCAAAGTTTTAGCCATCTGTTTGAGGAAGAAAAAATGAAGCCGTCAACCATAAAGGCTTGATAAAATGAAGGGAATTACGTAGCTATTAAAATGTTACGTTTAAAGCAGTCCAAGACCAGATCTGACTTGTTTAGGAGTCCAGACTGGCAGTACCAGAAGACAGGTTCTTGCCAGCTATCAGAAACTGAAAGTAACCAGTGTCTCACACTGGCTTCCAGGATCCATACTTTTAAATTTAATTAATTAATGTGGTTAACGAATAATAAATTTAATAGTAATGATTAAGGCAGGTGGCTCTCTGTTCGGTTAATGGTCACAGCCAACTGAAAAATGTGCGTGGTGCATACATGCTGCTCTCCTCCCCTAAGTTTGTGTGCATTCATCCCCTGACAAGCTTGTTTAATGCTGTGGGTGATTCACTTTGCCCTTAGACAGTGCTTCAGCGTTTCCTGCCTCACATCTGGCTGCAGCAATGTGCTTGGTTTAGAGGAGGACAGCTAATTAATTTACAGTGTTTTTCTTTCTTGTGCAGTGAAGCTACAGAAACCACAGTTTTCCTTCCTAACTGCTGTGGAAGCTGGCGTGCTCTTCCCTGCTCGCTTGCGTGCAGTGTTGCCTGCTCAGTGGTAGTTTCCTAGGCCAGGCTGTTCCGATCCATTCATGTTGTTAGCCCCAAAGTCTGTCCTGGTGGGAGTTAGAACAGCCCAGCAGAGGTGTGCAGAGATGGGCAGTGCTGGCATTGGAGCAGGGTCCCTGCAGGGCACTGGAACAAGAGGGAAAATTCCCCATCTCTTAACTTGCCCCTCCCTCCCACCCCTGCCATTCAGCCCATTTCCTCAAAGAGGCTTTGTGAAGTCTGCAGACCACAGAGCTTTTTTTCTTCTTCCCCACCCTGCTCCTCCATTCCATCTGGTGTTTGTTCTCCCATGCTGCCTCTTGCTTACTCCACTTGAATACTGTAAGACTCTTGCGCTGGATGTTTTGACAAGTGGATGCTGCCTAGTGTGGGCCATGCAGCCTGGATGGGGGCCCTGTAGGCTCCAAGATCCATTAACTGCTGCTGTTGTACAATGGCTGAGATGTGCTGCTGCCTTGGGTTAAGTTCTCTGCACAAAGGGTCCCCAGACTGTCATGGGTTACCACTCGATTGTGGAGGGCTATCTATCTGATGGTAGGGAGGAGGTCCTGTGCTATCTTTCTTCTGATGACAGTCAGGAACTAGATGGGACTGACTTTGTACCTTTGTGATGCCAAGCTAGTTTGTTGTCCCACTGGCTGTGGGTGGCATAAACAGAAACATTTGGAAACAGAGACAGTTGTTCCTGAATTACTCATGCAAGTGGGAAGCAGATCAAGTCTTCTGCTTGTGCTTGTTGTTATTGTTTATTTTTGAACTAATTTATCAGTTATTTTACTTTTGACTGAACAAAATGCCCATTAAACTGCAAGAGCCTTGTGCAATTAACTGGATTTGAACCTTTTGCTCCAGAATGTTTCTTGAAGGCTTCCATCAGAATGCTGACAGGATTTGCCACCTCCTGTGTTTACAGTAGTTTTTGAGGTGAGGAACCTAATTTGATTTACTTCAGCCTTTCCCTGGAGCTCTTAGGAACCGATCAGTAGCAGAGCTTGTTCTTTGACACAGCTTTCAGTCAGGCTCAAAACATACATTGAGTCATTATAGCAAAATGAGGTATCCCCAAGCTGTATGTCTCAAGCTGGAACTGATGAATTGAGGGCTTAAACTTTGGAAAATCCCCTACAGCTGTCAGTTATGCATCTTACCTAATATGTTTTTATAGGACTATTTCCCTCTTTCACCAAAGAAGAGCTAGTGGAGATTTGCTCCTGTGACATGTTTGTTACAGGACTTGTTTGAGCAGTGTCTTGATTCTGCTGCCACTGTGTGGTCAAATCCGGTCTGGTGCTTCAGGTATTCCTGTTTCTTACATGATTTGTGTGGAGTCAGCACAGCCCTGCATCCTACGTGTGATTAGGCTCCATGCCACTGTGAAAAAGGAGTAACTGCACTGAAATTAAAGGACCCTTTATTTGTGTTAGTGGTGCAGCCAGATGCACCTGCAGCAATAAATGTCCACTGTGCTGAGTAGGTGTTAGGCTAGGAAAAAACAACAAACAGTCCCTAAGTCAGCTCATAATTTGATACTATGACCGTATGTAACAGGTAAATAAAACTGACCTGGCAGGGATAAACCTTCCCATAGACATGTGCCTGAAGTCAGGGCCTTGATGAATAGCTGCTGTTGACTGAGCTGTTTGAAAGACAAGCAAAAAGGGAAGACTGTTAGTAGGATTTCATTAATCTCAGTTGTGGTAATTTCCACAACTCATACACACCTTAAGATGATGACTTCTCCCTGTGTTTTTGAGGTTGAAAAGTTATAGATCTCCTGCAGCCTTGCACATTGTTGAGATTTCAGGCATGCTACAAAAGCTTTGCTATTCAGCAGTAGAACACTGTAACAAATAATCAAATACAGGCATACTTAACAAGAAAAAAGCTTATATTAACTTTGCTTTTTAGAAAATAATATGGTAATCATTTATGTTTTGCCAGTTCAGTAATATTCAGGAGGTTTCTCAGTCATTAACTCACTTGAGTGAATTAGAAATGTTTTATTGTAGTAATAAACAGTGATATGTCTTCAGGGACTCTCAAAGCAAGTAAAATAGAAAACATAAATTACTCTGTGGTTTGGTTCTGCATTCCTTACTTATTCAGGATTTTCATTGGCTTCAAGGAATGCAGGAGCAAGCCCCAAATATTTGTAAGGAAATCAGGGTGAAAAAAATTTGCCTTGAGCCCAAAGATTAATAAAAAAATAAATGTCAGCACTATAAATTGAAAGAGGGAGAAAATTCCAGCTACTAAGGGAACAGCAGCTGAGAATGTCATGCAATACTTTTATTAACACAGTACAAAAGGCAATTTAAATGAATAAAAAGGCCTATTTCTGCAGTTTTCAAAAGTTCTTATTTAATTTAGGTAAAAACAAATATGCCACAAATGTTAAACTGACTCTCAATCATCAGATGACCTCAGATCCAGTCTTGGCTTTATACTCAACAACAAGTCTCTCCTGTCTCCCACTTCCCATGTTACTAAATCCACAGTGCGCTGGGGAAGGGACCATTTCTGTGGGTCTGTGCAATGTCTAGGGTAACACTGACCCATGCTAAGGTGGGATTCCTGCTGACTGCTGGGCAGCTACTGACCTGGCCCCTTTCCACGTACTTCTTGTCATAGCTCATTTCATTCTCTTGGTGACCCACTTGCTCTCTCTCTCCACCTGCTTTGAAGTAAAGTGTGTCTTACTCTGTGTATTTGCAGCATAATGGAGTCCCCAAACTGGTAAGTTTGATTCTTACTGTTTTGTTGTTTCTTTTTTAAAAATGATTTATTTTACACCGATATGGATTGTAGACTGAAGCACGCAGTGAACTGCAAATCCTTGCTGGAAGCTGTATTGACTACACTTTGTTACTGTAACACAGAGAAAATGAGGAGTAAGCAATAAAGCCTCTGGCCTTATGTGAGGTCTTGATGTTGGTTGGAAGCTTTGCAGCCAGAGCGAGTACTTCCATGGACACTCTTCTATTAGACTTGCTATATGAACCAAGTTCCTACGCATTTTGATGATTTATGAGACTTAGGCTGCAGTTGCCTATTTGGCGGAGTAGTGCGGATGACAGATGCACAACACTTGCACGTAGTATGATTGCATAAACCACATTTCCTTTGGAAACTGGGCTAAAAATAGAAACCCTTTCCAGTGCCAAACTTGCTTGTCGTAACTAACAGAGGCTTTTTGCCCATTTGCAAGTGTGCTGAGTTACTCATGCTGCTTCTGTGCTAATGTGTTTACTTGACACCCTGGTTGTACTTTCACAGGATTTTGTGAAATACTTTTAATTTACCACTGTGATGGGGGAATATAGGTGGGTAAGTGAATGTGAATCACTTTCTATCCCCCCCAGCCCCCGAGGAAAGCTTTGGTCATGTCCTGTGTAATATTTCTCATTTCATGTTTTTTTTAGTGTAAGGAATAAATGTCATGTTACCCATTGAAGGTGATACAGGCCTATGGCATACTGCAATCAAGGTGAATCTGCACGTACAGTGATATTGTGGTGACCTTGCACAATTTTCTTGCATAGAATCTCTCTGCCTTTTCCCTTCTGATCCTAATCCAGGAATGCGAAGGGTGGAAAAGAATGAGCCTGTACTTCAGGACACTGAGAACCACCCTCCATGTCTGAATTCTGCTGCTATGACTACAGCACAAGTGGACTTAAGACTTGTTTTTTGTAGGACCGCGAGACAGTGTGAAGCGATACTTGCATTCTGCTGTGTTGTACTCATTAGCAAAGCCAATGGTTACTGGACCATTCCAGGAACTAAAAAAAGTTCGATGGAAATGAAAATTTCAAAAACAAAATCAGCTTTGGAGTAAACAGATGTAACCACTTCAGTTTCATGTGTGGTTTTTTTTTGGTGGTGTTCCCTGTTCCCTGCTCCACCCCCCCCCCCCCCCCCCCCCCCCTTCCTTATGCAGGGGCTGGGGTGGATTCACTTCTGTGGCAGTAATGTACAAAAAGCCTTGTTAGCCCACGATGTTATGTATACTGGAAATGTCCGCTAACAATCTTCTTTGAGAGTTTAGTGACTCAGAAAACTGTTTTAGCCTTGCTCCAACTTATAGTAAATAGTACAAAGTAAGAAAAAAGATACAAGACTCCCCAACTCAAAGGAAATGGAAATACAATAACAGTAGCCTACACATCTCTAAGGTGGTAACATTTAAGAATATAACTTCCTAACTGAGGCTGAGATGCTGACGAAATAACTATTTCCACTTTCCAGCAGCCCGTTGTGCTCAGCTGAGTGAGTGTTAGGCCACTAGAGCGCAGCAGAGACTGTGTTTAAAGACACTACCGATTGTCCCATGTCTAATGAAGCAGCACTTCTGTGTCGTCTAACCTTTAAATGTTAGATGCTGTCTTATTTTGAGACCCATTTTTTCCTATTCTTTTGCTTAACGTTCAGCTTTATTTGCTATCAGGTTTCTCTGCTAGCGTTTTCCCCCGATGTACACACCAGCTGTGTACAGTCCAGTGGAAAGTGCACCTTCCTTGGCTGGGTTTTGGTTTAACTGTAAATAGCATGTTGAGGAAGGAGGCCGTCATCTAACTATGCTGCGGGGGCATTTGTGATGCAGAACCCAAAATAAATTTCTGAAATTTCTACCTTGACTAGAAATGTTTTCGTGGTGGCTAGTCCATTCCTGTAGTGAGCCAATCTGTAATGATAACTCAGGGATTTTTATCCTTTCTGTTGACTATAAAGAGCAGAATGAAAGAGCTTGAAAGGAAGAAAACTGTCTGTACTTCTAAAACGCTGTTACTGTGATTACAGTGGCTGCCAGGGTCTTTGGCACCAACCATTAAACAAGATGAAGCATGTAGATACAACAGACAGGTAATGGGAAATAGTCCTGTGTCTGACAAGGTGTGGGCATTGAAAGAGGAGATGGTGTTAGTTTCTGACCCCAGTCTTGCAGAGGCCACTTCACAAGTGAAAACTCGGGGGCTACTTTATCTTATTCCTCAGTGTGCTGGGAGTGAGGGGTGAAAAGTGTCGGCAGATTATGGATTGTGTGGAAGAACCAGATACTGCTTAAATGGGTGGTGTGGGAAGAAGATTAGAGTGGGTGAATTGGTCAAATCTTGGATACTATTTAACTGATTAAAGTAAGTACTATTATGACTATACAGAAGTTCTCAAGGTTCTTGGATGACAAATCATGGTGATTATTCTCACAGACCAGTGCATCACTGTACCATCATCCCTGCACCCAGCATTATCATAGCACTTCTATATAAAGAAGATACGTCACAGACATAATCTGCTGAAGATGATGCCACCATAATATACGTTCATAGTTCTGATACTCTGAGGATTAGTTTGCAACTTCTCTTAATTCAGTAGGAGTAGGAGTCTTGGTGTTTCTGAAGATCCCTGTGAGTCTTTGCACTTTCAGGTACCTAAAAACTTTGAAAATCTGCCCCATAGTATCCTATAACTGGAGGTATTTGTATTTCAGTTTTGGAGAAAACTGACTCCAAAGCCTGCAGAAGGCAACAGTGGCAGCTTTATTACTGGTGACATTTATTCTATCTGAGCAGCTGCAGATTACGTTATTTAATATCTATTTTATCTGTGTTTCAGAACTGATTTTGGTGTTACAACAAAGGCAGACTTGTCTTATGAGAATAAAAATTATACCTAATTGAATTCTGCTTTGGGAGTTTCTGTCAATCACACAACTGTGTGAATTGGGAAAGACACATGATTGCAACTGTGATTAACTTCTCCAGAGTCACTCTGAGTACCATATATCACATTTCATAAAGAGATGTAGTATCTTCAGAATAATTGTATTGTACTAACGGGTATCTTTTGAATGTCAAAGAACCCTTCATTTTCTTTGAGGGACAAATGAGGAGGAGGTATTCTTAAACTGAAGGTTTTGAATATTTCTGAAATAGGCATCTCAATCTGAAGCAGTCTTGACCACCTTCCTCTGTGTGCAATTCTTAACAACAATGTAAACAAATGGAGAACTTCCTGCCCTGAGAACAGCTCGCCATTCATGCCAACCTGCAAGTAAGCTACCTTTACAGCATCTAGAGGTGAGCAGGTGGCAAATTAGCAGTAGATACAGACTGCCAATGAGTAATTAAGAGTGAATGTTTGTGGTGCTGGAATAATTGGGCCCCTGTATTTCAAGTGCATACCAATGCTGTGAGTTTTCCTATGTTTATGTAGTCAGGTAAAGGAAATCAGGTCCTCTTTGCTATTGTATTGCTGGTTTATTTTTCTGAGTTGAATTTTAATCTTCCTTTATTCCTGGCTCTTACAAATGAATGACAACAAATACAGACTACATTTACTTCAGAATATGAGCCTTTATAAGAGCTTTGAGTTATTCACCAATTTAACTTTCTCGAGTGTTATAAGGTTAAATCTAGAGAACTGTGAATGGGGTTAGTCCAAAGACCACTGCACTAGAGAACTTTAACTTGGAAGGGCAGACAATAGCTTTTTTGTACCCCTGTAGCTAGTTAGCCAATGTTAATATTCACTTTGCTTTTGTCTCTAAATTGCATCAACTGTCTCCCATGACATTTAACTTACATATGTGAAGGGATTGGCATTTTTAGATTGTCAGAGTGTTATTGGATGAAAAAGCTGATTTTGTCATGGGACATCTGTTTTATTGTTAATTAGATGAAATAGGAAAGACATCAGAAGAGTACACACAGAAACTATTTCATAGTTCCTGCCTAAAATCTTCCTCTGATCCCTTGAAATTAATGATGCTTTACAGATTTTCACATTTTGATGTGAATTTCATTTAGGAAGTTTCAGGAGCAAATGACAGAGAGTTGTTATCCATCTGTGCCTCTGCCTTTACAATTCAATTATTCCCTTCCATTGTACAGTCTCTCTTTTCAAAACTATCAGAAGAGAGAAAACAACTAGGGAGTTCATCTGTCATTTAAAAAAAACCAACCCAACCACAACAACTTATATTGTCATGACAGCTCATGTTTTGTGCTTACCAAAGTAAGAAGTGCAGTTTACATTATGCGATCAAGATGAGTTGATCTTTTTGACGGTTGTGAACTTGTGGTTGCTAAGATCCTGTATTCTGATGGTACCTGTCTTTTTTTGCCCATCCTGGTGTTTTTTTTTTTTTTTAATTTAATTTTATTTTTTTGGTCAATTTATAGTGTAAAGACTCAAGTAGACCAGCTTTTCTCTGTTTTCAGTTGTTCTTAAAGATCTGTCTTGCTGAGCTGCAGAAAAAGAGGCAGGTATAAAATATACTTGCCAGGAGAGATAAAGAAATCGTAATCTGTGATAATGTGTCATATTATTCAGGATGAAGACAAATGAGATCTCTTATGGGAATAAAGGAGAAAAAGGCATTAAGAACAGTAATTGAGACTGTTGTAATGGTATATAAAGTCAGCTGGAGATGGGGGGAGACACCAGGTAAGGTTCAGGTGATTGCATCTTTCTTGCTTAAAATAATGCATCTGTAACTTGTGAATTGAGTGCTGGATAGATTCAAAAGAACAGTGAGGTGTGTGGGGAGATAATTCTGCCTGCTCCCTTTGCTCTTGAGCCCTTTGACAGGGCCCCAGTGTGGCCTTGTATGGAGTTTGGTGATGAAGAAGCAAAGGATGCACTCTGGCTTTGGCAGGCCCATGCTGAGTAGCCCTTATAGCTGGAAAGGAAGAAAAGCTCTTCTGCAGTTCCTGTCTTAAGAAATGTAAGGTAGAGAATACTTAGAGCCTGCAGAGCATGTTATGGGCTGCACGGTTGCCACTAGACTCTATCCACGCTCACTAAGTGCTGGTGGGTGGAGGAGATAAAGAAGAAATTGGGAAAGTAGAATTTGGGGTGCGGGGGGAATGGATATTAAGTCCCTGAAGTAATGTTAGCAGGAAAGTGAAGTGACTTCAAAAATGCAGTCCTCAGCTCTGTACACACAGCTCCTTTTCCATCCTTGGAAATAAATCCCTAATCTCCTGAGGAAGTTTGCAGAGACTCTTTTTCTTCATGTGTTCAGGGAGCTTCTTAGTGGAAGCTGCACTTCTTGGGTTGCCACGTGAGATTAAAGAACCATCCAGTTAGGTGAGTATTTTGTGATAAGTGTCAGTAGTGGTTACTCTGGGGGAATGCAAGAGAAATCATGAAGAAGGATGTTGAAGTTAACTGTGTCTCCTTGCTTTGAATGTATAAACCCCTTTCAATAATGGAACAAAATCCCTAATCCCTCCCCAAGACTTTCATAGATGTTTTCTATGCTGATCTCATGAAAACATTGCAGAGGCTGCAGAGCCATTACGGATGCTACTTAGAGTGAGGGTCCTGGTCCTCCGCTTCAAGTACAGAAATGCATTTGTATTCCTAGGCCAAAAAAGTTCTTAGTTCGTCTAATATGTAATATCCATTAACTAAAAATATAGGTCCATTATTTTCAATGCTGTACCTCCCTCTTCCCCACTTCTTGGTCTGGGACTCATGCTAGGGATAAACTTGGCAAAATACTTTCATTAGTGTGACTAAGAGAAGCTTACAACATGTTTAATTTAAAAGGGAGCAAGATTGATACCCTTTATTAGCAAGCTGGAGCAATCCCTGCCTTTTCTTCTAAAACAGTTCCATATCTGTTTGGCTCTGGAGTGCACAATCTTGATGAATTGTGAGTTAACTTAATGGAGAGGAAAATGTGTGTAGTGCTGTGTGAGGGCAAAAGGGAAAAATACAGAATAAGAATCGATGGAAGAGAGAAGAGACTTGATGGAAAATGAAATGGCCTCTTCCCAAAAAAGCCGATGAAGAGAAAATAAACAGACTGGCAGACAGGCTCAGAGAGGGAATGCAAGAAACTGCAAAACAGTCACTGAAGGAAGAGATAGATCACAGGCACAATGTACAGATTTTATTTTTGAAGAGCAGAAAGGGTGAGGAATATTTGGATCAGCCGCCTTAGTTTGGGCCCGTCTTTGCTCAAGTTAAGTAAGAAAATCTCAAAACAGGAAAAAGGTGAACCTCTCTTCCTTTGGAGAATAGGATCTAAAATAAACACTAGAAATTTAACTCTATTGGCAGAATATTTCAGAATATTTTTGAACATTAGTGACTTTTCCCATGGTTTCCAACTCAAAAGCAATTGCTCATGAATGGCAGGATTTTTTACTCTATACAGTTCTGATACCAGAGTATATTCAGAGATACATTCTGTTACTTAGCTGGCTAAATTAGTGTTATTACTTCTTCCAGGGCTTTAGTGATAGTCCAGACTGTCCCGATGGCTTATTAACTAACTTCTGATTTCACAGAGTCTACTGCTACTAACATATAAACCAGAAAAGGCCTTGCTTGGCTTTCAGAGTTAGCAATTATCAGAGTGGCTGTTGGGGGGGGGGGGGTGTGAGAGGGGAAACACTTGAAAATTGAGCTGACTTGATGAGGAAATTGCCAAGAGATGGAGCAAAAAAGCAGGACCCTAAATACTAATATGCTCTTGCAGTGTTCCAGGGGAATTTTGTTTGTATGATAATGAGTAGAATACAAAGATTTATCCTGAATTTTTAGATGCAACAAATCAACCTCACTTCCCTTTTAAATTTTTTTTTTAAATTTGAAGGTGGCTACAGGGAAAAAAACCCAAGACAAACAGCTACATGATGTTTAAATTAAGTGTACATTAATGAGCATTAACAGCTATTTCCATGTTATACATGGAAATTACACACGTCAGGGGGATATATTTATTTATGTAAGCATAAATATCTGTCATTAAATTGTGGGGCAGGTGTTGGTGTAAAACAGTGGCAGCTGTGTTTCTGAATCGGGACGTTGAGCATTCAAGCCCAAGACAAGGATCTGCATTTGTATCTAGTGCTGTCTGGTATGTGTAACTTAAAAAGTTAGAAGCCATGCCACAATTTTTGAGGTTGACCTTGAGAAATAAAAGTGGTTTATCTGGGCTTTTTCCTTTTTTTTGAAAAGTAATTTCTGGACATTTTTCTGGACCCTTAAGGCATCCTTTCTACCTTTCTGCCGTATTTTTAACTCTCCTTTGCAACTCTGGGAAATAGAAATTTAATGTGGTGAGATTCGCATGTAAATATTGTATTTGAGTACCTGGGAATTTAGGAAAAAATACAAAATACCACAAAGCCCTTATAAAATCAGAGTCTTCTTAGCAACAGAGCTATTGCTCGTCATGTCATCTTTGGACCTTGAGCAACAGATGAAGGACAGCTCTGAGCCTTCCTCTGGGCTGAGAAGGAAATTGTCCTCCCATTGCAGAAGTGGCCTGTGGGTCTCAGTTATAATACCACTAACATGGATTTCTAATTAGTGGAAAATTGACCCCACATGTTTGCAAGCCCTTTCATTAGAGAACTGGCAGCTATCTTTAGTAACTCTGTGGGTACATGACATGTATACCTATATATAACGCATCACCATTTAACAAGCTAAGAAATGTGGAAAGAAAGAAGCAGAACTCAAAACAGCTAAGAGAAGGTGAAAAAGTTCACAAAAAAAAAAGGTGAAAAAGGAAAAAAACCCTCCCAACCCCCCCAAAGCAGTTGAAGAAGGACTAAATCTTTAATGATAGAGTCTTAGATAAAAGACTAAAATATTTATATCACCTTTTTAACCTGAATTTTGTAGCAATGAAATTTAACATATATCTTCTATTGTCTTTGTCAAGTTTATGACTAACTCTCATTTATGGATCCCTTAAATATGTATAAGACAGTTTTACTTATCTTGTTTACATGGGTTTTCTCTTTGGGTATTTGTGTCTACCACTGCATAGCATGTTTATGGTAATATACTATAATACATGTGTATCAGAGGCAGTTTAAATGACACTTAGCCTTGAATATATTTAAGATTTTTTTTCCTTGTAGCCACTAGGGAGTCAAAAGATATATGAAAAGCTATTAATTTTCAAATGATAGTAACATAAACAATATTAAAACTTGTATTTGCTCTTGGAAGAGTGTGAGGGAGAAATATATAACAAATGGGGCACCACGCAGTCAGTTATTAAAGAAGTAAATTAATAAACTCAACATTCAATCTTTTCACATGTCAAAGATAATCTGGACAGTAGATGTTGATCAGAGACAATAAAATGTGTCTGATTATTTGGGTTGGCTTTAATCACTGATTTTGTCTAAGGTTCCTCAGTAAACATTTGCTTTCTGTTAGTTTCATTTCCAGCCCTATGGAAAGGGATTCCCCACGTGTTATCCAGAGCGTGTGCTGCAGGTCCTTGTGTTATTGCCACTGTGTCCAAAGGATCTGAATGAAATGCCTCTGCGAGAGGGGCTGACACTGTGCTAGCAGCATGTGCCATGTCTATGTAGCAAGGAAGAGTTTTATTGCAATGGTATTTCAGTGAGTAGACTCAGAAGAAAAAAATCCCAAACATTAAGCTGGGAGGTTGTAGCTTTGAGTCCCAAAACTGTTTTCCCAGGTGGTGGCTGAGCTGGAGTAGAGCACAGATACTGTATATACCCGGGGTGTGCGTTGCCTAGTAATCTACACTACTTTCAGCTTCGTGGAAAGGTATGATATGGCCTGAAAGCCATTGTTTTGGAGTGAATGAACTGCTTTTTTTTTTGACTAGGTCCAGTTCATTCCTGTCTGTAAGTACATGAATAACATTTGTATGTCTTTATGAAATATAAAACAATGTCTGAGTGTAATGGGAATGTGATTCCATGGTGCTTTTGAAAATGCCACTGTGTGCTTATCTACTCTTTTTGGTGCTGGAAAACCTTTAAAAATATGCTCCTTAACCTTACTCATTTAAAAAATATTGCTATTATGGAGAGACTATTAAAAGCTGAAAAGTTTTTCAGAAATGAAGCTCTGTGGCCTTTGATGGAGCGATTGAGAAAGACTTGCAGAGATTAGGGAATAAAAGAAATCCCAGCTATTAATGATAATGGAGGTAGGAATCCTTCAGCACTTCATAAATTTCACAAAAACGTGTACTACTTCCTCTCCACCCCAATCCAGGCACCTGTGCATACTGTGATACTGACAAGAGAAAAGCTTACTATCAGAAATTGTTTTCTTTGAATACATGTTAGAGAAAAACGTGGTGTCTTTGAACTAATAATAATAATTGTTGCTGTTTGTGAGTAACGGTGGATACAGCATCCTTGCCGCGTGTCTGCGAATGTGTAGTTGTGGATCACTGAGATTTGCTATGCTGCAAATGCAGAAAGAGCCATCACATTGGAAACAACCTTTCAGAGGAGGAAGCAAGGAATGAAATTCCTTTTATGAATAAATCCAAATTGAATGATTGTGCATATGCATGTGTATTTGCTTTCTCTCTTTGTTCTTTGTTCTTCTTTTAGCTATGCATTTGCATGCAGACTGCTAGTGATCAGAATGCAGAGCTCCTGTACAGCGGAGCTGTGTGCTGGCATTGATCTAGTGGTCTGTGCCAGCTCAATGGTTTGAGATTTACTTTAATTTCCTCTTCCTTTTGTCTTTTGCCTCTGTGCTTTAAATAAAGACTTTTCTTTTATTACTTCTAGAAATTTTGGGAAGTCCTAGCAATTTTGTATCCATTTCTCTGTGACTGGGAGCTCTACAAGTACCTACCTGATGGGTCCCGCACTTACGTATGTCTGAAATTCTCAAAGTTACTAACTTTGAGGAGGTGTGATTTTTGGTTAGACTAAATGGAGAGTAAACATTTTGAAGCTATCAGTGTGTGCAGTTGGAGATTATGTACTTCAGGAAGAAACCTCTGATACAGTTTTGACAGAAGGTCCCAAACCTTAACAAGGAAGCACCAGGAACATGTATTCTTCACATAAACATCAGAATTGATCAGGATCATGGAGGAAGTATATGGAAAGGCCCTAGAGAATGGTGTAGCATATGTGACTTGGCCATCCTTTCCTTTTGTATTGTTAACACAGGGCAGACAAACAATGCACAGAAAAAATGTCTTTTAAGTAGGATTGTCTCCTTTACACAGAAAGATTTAGAGCAGAGGTTGCCTTTTCCTTGCTAGTTTTCCTTGGCAGGAACAGCACAAACGCCTTTGTAAAGGAGGAAGACTTCATAAGTGCCGCTATAGTTGGCATCTGCTTTTCTTTTTATAGTTGGTATGGCAGTTTGGTATCTGCTTTTCTCTCTGTGCTGTAATTACATAACTGTGTGTGGTACAATATGTATTTACATGGATTGATCCAGTATCAGGGGTTTCAGCCTCTTTGCCTGCTCTTGGTATGTGTTTTTCCAGTGAATTTATTAGGATTATGTTCTCTTAAAGAACTAGTAGAATTTGTTAGTTTCTATTCTTTAACTTTATATAACATGCACACGTTTTCTGCAGGAGCAGTATATGGTAGATGCTTTCATTCATTCATTTTCCAACTGGATTTTATACAGACTATTTTCCAAGGCTGCTTTAATGAAATGTCCTATAGGAAAAAATGTGGAGAATATGTCCTTGAGTTCTGGGTTATTTTTGTTCCCCTCCCCCTCCCAAGTTATTTGTAAACCTTTGCTATCTTTGGGCTTCTGTTCTTATATCATCGCTTTGCTTTATGTTGAGATGCTGACAAGCATCCTTGTTGATGTCCTTTCAATATCCTTGTTGAGAGAGCCATTCTTATCACTCTGCAGGTGTGCAACAGTTCAGTAAGCAAGATTGTGCAGAAACAATCCTTTTAGCTTTCTGGAAGGTGGCTTCTACTTTTAGAAGAAGCTCCAAATGCTGGTGGCCTCATCTGGGACTTGAAGGTTTTCAACCTTCTGCTTTGCAGCTGGAATTCCTGAGCTGTCAGCTGGTTTTTGGAGGGGAAGCAGATTCCCCTTCCAAGCTAGCAAACACATTAACCAGTGTCTCCTTGCACAGCAATACCTTCCTCTCAGCATGTAGGCCGGGCTTCTAGTAGCCCTGCAGCATTACAGCCCAGTGTTTACTTGCAGTAGCTGGTTATGCAGTAGTTCCCCTTGCTGCAGGATCTAATGATGAGGTAATGGACCATGACCATCTCAAGGTGTTGTGATGCAGGTGAGCACAGTGAGGAAGGTTATCTGCTGGGCAGAGTCTGCAGCAAAGGGGGAATGAATGCTGCTTTTAATGAAGAAATAGAATTACAAGCAGCAGATTAATTGCTTTCCTCAAAAGGAAAATGTGCTTAGTTTCAAAGTGGTTGTTCTAGTGAGCCTTGTATTGTGTAACACTCACCTGAGACAGAGGCTGACAGGCTGTCCCAACCTTTAATTGACTAATTAATAGTTATTAATTAGTATTCCCTGCAGTTGTAGTCTCAACCATGAGTTAATTGATTCTGATGGGGAATTAAATGTCCCATGTCAGAGATGAGTGCCCATAACAGCATCTGAGGCAGTTATTTTGTGTAATAGACTAAACTAAACTTGGTTTATATGTGAGTGTACACTGATACTAAATTGCACAAACCCTTGCTTAAACCTATTGTTCTGTGGCTGTTGGATCATGTGGTTTGTAAACACTTAATGGAGACACTTAATTCTTATGTAACTGGGAGAGAGGAGATGCTATTTTCAAACCCTGTCCTCTAATATGGGACCTGTTTCTCTCTGAAAATTGCTGTAAAAACATCTGCCTTTCCAGTTCACTTCTGTCAGGAATTAAAATCCTCTGGAGATGAGAGCTAACTGGTAGATTTGATAGTTAAGTATGCCAGCACTGACGGGCTGCAGTATTTCATAGCAGCATAAATATCATTGTGTCTGTTCAGTTTATTAGGTGAGAAGATTTTTGGAAAATAACCTCTAATGGGCAGCATGATTTGATAGGCAGGTGCAGCTGACAGAGCAAACATTAGTTTTCCTGTTCAATTTATACTGTTTTCTATAGTTGAGTCCCTGCCAGGCAGGAGCAGCTGGGTGGCACTGGCTTTGGTTAGCTGGTGTTGTTCTGTCCAAATCTTCTTGTGGTGCAGTAAAACTTCTGAAGCTGAAGGAAGCCTTACTCAAGGTTTTTCAGCGGAGTTATCTGTAGGCCTGTTACTATGCAAATTCAAGCTGTCAGTTTTTACGATATTATAAGAACTCCTAGCTTCTCTTAGTTCAAAGCGTAAATATAGTAGATACACTTTAATATATTAAATGGAACTATGCAAACTCTGAAGCAGTGTGGGTCATTGCCATGTTACAGGCAATGTGCAAACCATGCAGGATAAAATCCTGACCCTGTCAAAGTTGATGGGTGTTTGCTAAGCAGTAGAATCAAGATATCACCAAGGGTATGCAAAGAGTATCTGATAACCTGGTCTGCAGGAGGTGGTACTTGCTTGGATGTGGAGCTTCATGACTTCTGCCCTTTTACAGGAGTAGGTCAGAATCCAAGTTTTCTCATGGTGACTGCGAATGATAAGCCCAGAAGTGAAATTGTGCAGTGCATCCCCAAAAAGTACCAACAAAACCTTCCTGTCACCTGCCCACAGGATAGTTTATATTGCTTAATATCCTTGGTTATTGATTAGAACTCTCAGCGGAGGAGAACCAAAGACAGTTTGATCTTCTCTAAAATGGTGATTGAGAGGTGAGTGACGGTGAATGGGGGAGAGGGAAACTGATAAATAGTTCTGAATTTAACACTTTAGGCTAAGCCACCAAATGCCTAATTAACTTTTAAAAGGAAAAGAGTTGCCCTGCAGGTGAGAAAAAGGGGTGCTAAATTATTTTGAAAAATTTGGATGTCAGGCAAGGATGGGGAAGATTTACATGTTAATGGGATCCTCAGCAGGAGAAGAAACCTTGGGGTGGTGATGGAAGACAGATAGATACACCCATCTGCACCTTCAGATGTTATCACATAAGTTCGAGTAGTTCCACACTTTTTTTTTGACAAAAATAAAAATGAGTAAAGATTTATGGTTGGAAGAGACGGCCTGTGGAAGAGCCTCATGCTACTTTTAAAGCCTTTCTATAGAACAGGACTTCCCACCTGGCCTAACAATATAGCAGTTTAAGACCTAACCTCTGAGTGCTTTAATGTGTGCATGAGTTTGAGTGCCCACAGCTAAGGGCTGAACACTGGGGAGGGTGCTGGTTTCTGTGAACTTGAAAAGAAGTGACAGACACCAGGAGCATTTCTGATGGGACGTGACATGCACAGCTGAGCCCGGCTCTGAGTCTTGCTGAGATCACTGTAACTAAATTGTAGGAGAGTACTTAATCTGGTTAGGCTTTATTTCAGACCTTAAACAAGATGATTTTTGTTCTTATTTCATATATTTTTCTTTCTAATTTTTGTACTCTTTTTTTTTATTTTTTTCCAGCTAGAAATCATTACAGTGAGGCAGGTTTTATGGTGAACCAATGCAGCCTGCCCATACCTTCTCTTGAGAAGATAGACCTTGTTCTGAAGCACCCTTTCAAGGGAATGTATAAAATACATTTTGTGAGTTTATTAAATTTCTGACTCCCATTTACTCTAATAAACTTCTTGTTAAACTGAGGCTGGTCACAGACGCAAACATCCATAAGCACTCTGCTGTCATCTTTTTACTGGAAAATATTCTACGTTAAAGATCCAATAGCCATGGCAATAGGTTTTTTCTTTTTTGCTTCTTTTTTTTTCCTTCACCCCCTCTGTGTTAATATGCAGGGGCCTAATAAGATTGCTAAACATTTCTGCAGAATTATCCACTACAGCTATTTCAGCCTAGGCAATGCATTTGGGCCTGTGGAGAAGCTTTTAGAGATGTCAAGAATTTTATAAATCAGATAATTTTCCTTGGTCAGTAAAAGCCATGGAGATCCAGTCTCTGGGCAGATTGCACTCTTCAATTGAGATGTTAAACTTTGTTTCCTTTCAGAAGCAGTGTGAGTCAGCTCCAGGCAAATCTAAGCATTATAGCGGAACTAAAACAAACATAAGTGGAACCAATCCTAAATATATTTGCATCTAGATTTTGGCAGACATTGTTATGGCTTTCTGTATTTTATGTGCCTTTTTCATTTCCCTGTGAAATATTTTTTTGGTAAACTTACAAGGTTTTTAAACCACTTTAAGTTGTTGACTCTTCCACTTATGCTAATGATGCCTCTTGCTCCACTATAATTTTAAAGAGAGAGAATGACTTAAAGCTTTGCTTCTGCCTTGCCTAGGCATCTGCTAGCAAGAATTTGTGCTCTTGAGAATGCAAAACAATAAGGAAAGAAAGGAGAAAAAAAAAAGGCAAGCGGTAAATTATTTTTCTTAGCATGTGAGGTTGTGCAACACCAGAGTGAGGTTTTTGGAGTGACCCAGTGCTTCTCTGATTGAAGTCTTGCATTTAGCTTCACTGTAAGTGGGACAGGATCCTAGCTGAAAATAGAAACCTATCCCGGTCTTGTGCACTTTCTCGCTATAAAAAAGAAAAATCATAGTTCATACAGTTTGTATGCATAAGAATATAGACAGTCATTCAAAAGTGAGTTAAGATAGCTGAAGTACTGTTCTGATCTTATCTTTCTCCTTGTTTAGCTGCTCCAGCTGCAAGGGCAGCAAAATCAATTTGTGGATGGGATTTTAAATGAGTTTGAACTGACACTAAATTGAGCCTAACCTTTGAACAGGCCCAGAGCTTGTAGGTAGAGCTCCATTCTGTCCTTATTGATGAGTCTAAATGTTTCAGACTTTTATTAGAATGGCTTTGGTGGTGACGGTGCAGCTAAATAATGTACTTTTATTGTTAGCATACCTCTTCAGGTCACACTCTTTTCTTTTAAGTTTGATATCTACAAGATGGCATTTAGCTAATGCAAAGAAATGGCTAAAACATCTCCCCCCCTTAAAATAAAGAGGCATCAGGCTTTTTGGCTTATGTGGGGTCTCGATAACAATAGGAATAATTTGCAATTATTGTGAAGAGTGCGTAAAGAACACTGATCTGGTCATCTGAGTAGGTATACAAAATACCAAATCTACTTCTCTTGCAATGATGAAGTGGTTTCTCAGCAGTGTGTTTTTCTAACAGCTTTCAAGGTCAAGTTTAATTAAGAGTTTCAGGTACTCTCAGTATTTTTTTGTTCCTTCACTTTTTGGAAATATATTGCTAGCCAGAATTTTCATACAATTATAGAAATGTTAATAATGGATATGTCGCTGAAATCTGATTTTTGTTTTTGAAAAGCCATATTTAAAATAGCTGAATAGCTGTCATCAATTATTGATTTGTTTTATTATATTTCAAAACAGAAGGAACGCATGCTATTTTCACTCAATATTTTTAGATCAGCTTTTCAGTCCTACAAGCATTAGACACATGGTATATATATTTGATGAATAACCTTGTTTGACTTCTGGCACTATTTGTATAAGTAAAGTTACTTGTGCTTGCAAACTTGCAGCATAAGAACAACACAGGACAGAAATGTTGTGTATTTATAACTAGCCCATTGTAGAGATTCCTGGTTAGCAAGCAAATAAAATATTTCTCTAATAGGTAGAGCAGTAAGAAGCAATGATACTTTCTGGTTATAGATGGTCAATGATAAAAATTTTAAGCAAATATTTAAACGCAATCCTGTTACTAGAAATAGCCATGCTGATAACTGGTGATTTTCTAAAATGAAACCAAGATTTTGGGGCTGTAAAATCCGTATTTTTTTACTTATATCAAGTCTTTGCAAAAAGGACTTAAAAGATGGAGTTACTGAAGTACATTAGAGTTTTCTGCCAGAGAGGCTCAGGAAAAATGAGCTTTTATTCCATTGGTATGAAGATTTCTGTTTTTCTGGTTAGAGCCGGGAATGCAGATCCCGTACTGTTCACCACTGAATATATCCTAGGAGGCAGCACTTGACACATATACCATAATAAAAATTCAGAGGTGCTTGATCTACATGCATACAAAGGCATATTTAAACATATTTCTGTGGTTTCCTCTCATTATAATATCTAGTATACAGTTTCATGCCATTAGTACAGTTAATCCCTAGATAAAACTACTGTGAACATACCAGGTATGAACCTTACCACAATGCTGCTTTTTACCACTTCTGCAATATCGACAGATAAGGCTAAATGTAGGTTACTTGTACCTGGTATAGAACCCTTTATGCTGCTTGAAAAGTGCAAAGAAGCTGATATAAATGATAATTCAAGTCTAATGCAGTTTGTTCTTTTATATTAGAGAAGTTTTTTGAGCAATAGAAAAAGTTCTTTATGGACAGGAAAGCTTTAATAATAAAAATTGCTCTGTTTTGGTGCTAATTTATTATTTTTTGACATCTTAATTATATCCTGCCCCATAGAGTGGTGATTGGTAGTGTCAAGATTCCTAATCTGTGTTCATAAAGTGCATCTGCCTGTTTCTTTTTTTTTTTTTTCCTCAATTTGATTTTTGTGTAAAACTCACTTATGCAGTCACACATAACATTGTAGAGAGGAGGGTCCCATTCACCCTTCTCTCTCTGCCAGGAGGTGCACAGCACAGGAATACAGTGGAAACCTTAAAAAATTACTTGGAGTCAGCAGTGCCCTGCCCTCTTTTCAGTGTGTAGGGAATAAAAAGTGTACAAAGTCGTAAGAAATTCTGTACAAGAGTTAGTGTTATTAGATGCTAGTTCAACCATGTTTGGAGTTCTGCTTTATGCCCCAGTGAAAAGTCCTTTACATCCATAAGAATGTTTTTTCAGAATAAGGGAACAACAATAAGAATGAGCTTATTAGTTTCTAAAAGGCCCTATCCCAAAGCAAAGGAAGATTTTTAAACAATTTGACTTGTTTCTATGAGAAAACTATTCTACTGAAGTTTTGCAGATCAAATGTACAGATCTACAGCTGTACTAAGTCTCTTTCACAGAGTATGAATGCTGCAATTTGATATGTACATTTTGCTTTTCATAATATTCACAAAACCAGTTTACGGTTCAGAACATTCACAAAGCTGCCATTTTTAAACATTGCTTCTGAACACATGGCATGTTTTTCCCACTTTTAAAAGCAGGGTGTTTGTGTGTTTTTTTTTTTTTTGCAGGTGTCTTATAGATAAACAGAACACTTTACAGCTTCAAATGAATTAAAAGTTTGAAGGGATGATCTAATAACCTGAATTCCCTGGCCAGAGTACCAGCTTTTAAAATTTTTTGGTTTATTCAGTATTTCTGGACGCTGCTGAGGCTGTATTTATTTAATTTTATATCCTCTAGGTCAGTGCATGTTCTAATGCAGTTAACAGTGAATGAGAGATGTCACAGTTAATATCCTAACACTGAGCAAGCATTTCTAGTCTCTTCCCTAGGTTATATTGGATATGAGTATGATGGTCTCTGTGTAGACCAAGAGTTAAGTGCTGGTTTGCATTCTTTTAGTTGATTATGATTTACCAGCATAAATTCCAAGTGTAGATAACCCTGCACTACGCTGTGAAAATACATGCAATGGAAAGAAACTTCTCTTGGGAAAACATAGGCGAATATTCTTCGTAAACCTATTCTTCTCACTGGAAAAGAGGAACAGTACCTCTCTACTAATGCTCAACAAAAGGTTGGAGCTTCTGGAGTATTTTGCCCTTACTGTTGCTGTTAACAGCAATAACCAACAATTGCACCTTTTCACAGTTCATCCCTGTAAGTGCTTAGAGGAAGATGACTAAGAGGAACCTGACTGAGGCAGAGGAAATAATTCCAAAGTGAAGTACAGCAACAGCAGCTGCATGGATGCCCCATTGCAGGAATTAGTGTATTGTTTCAACGATTTCAGAGTTTGGATGCATTTCTTTGAAACACACGCTTGAACTGTTGTTTACTAAACTGTTGCCAAGGCATTATGCATTGGGGATGTTGTGATGGAGGGGAAAAAACCCATTGCCACAGATGCAGTGTAGTTTTTTATTTTATTTTATTTTGTCTGTCTGTATTAACTCAGCACCATGGCAGCTGTTCTCTTTTCAAATAGCTTTGTTTTCCTGAGGCATAGTCTATACTTATTTCAGGAAGTTGTAGAGGAAGCAGAGCAAGTGAAGGACTCCAGATGAATTTCTGAACACAACCATTCTCACTCTATTTAGGAACAGATTTTGTATCTGTGCATACTTTTGCAGATGGCCTGAGAAGAAATGGAAACTTGAAGGTTTTAAGACAGAACAGTATTCTAAAAGGATGGGGTACTAGTGTTTTCAGCAGTGTGTGAGAATGCGTGAATCACACCTTGAAGTACTATGTGCAAAGGTCAAGTGTGCCCATTTTACAGGTAATAAGCAGAGGTGTAGCCTTCAAGTGGTTCAGTATTTCAGAAAGTCTGATTAAGCTAAAAATAGGATAAATTCAGCATTGCCACTAGCAGAGACTTTCCAGGGATTGCTTTTGGGGTGAGATCCGCATTATTCCATTTCTAAGCTTGATGCCATCTGAGTAAGGTTTGTTAGGCCTGCTGTAGTGATTTTCGGTCTCACTTGGCTCTTTGCCGCTGTCTTCCAAAAATGTGGTACTTGCTCTCCTTGAGGCAAAAGAATGCAGACCTTGTTGAAAACTAGTAGGGAAGGCCCTTAATTTATGAAAGATATCTCCTCATCTGCATACTACATGCTCCAAAAACCAGAACCTATAGTATCTGATTAAGGATTACTTTCTTCTAACAGATTTTCTTTGCTTTTGTCATATATTTTGCTGTTCTGTGATTTTCATAATTTTTTTTTGTTGTTTTCCACATGAAGGCAGAATTCCCAAGAACTTGCTATTCTCCTTGCTCTGAGAATATACTGCCTCTTGGGGTGAGTAGTGAACAGCTACTTGGCATTAAGTTAACTTGCCTCCTTGAGAGATGTCACAAACAGACACCTAGTTTGTTAAATACCTGTACAAGTTGAACATCTTAGTGATTCAGTGAAGTGTAAGGCAAATTTCAAAACACTAGTGCTGAGCTCTTTGGAAGTGGGGAGAAATGCTATGTAGCCTCTCTTAGGTAATTTGTATTCAGTGGATTCTCCCTCAATGTACTGTTATATTAATCCTGAGACGCTTGTCACAAGTCAGCCAAAGGATTAAGAGAGAAAACTTTGAGTTGCTCACAATTTCCTAGCCATATGCTTGGCCTTAAAGGATGTATTAAGTATCATGTGATTCAAACTGAAAAACTCAGAAGCTTTAGAGTCTGGTCTCTAAAATCACTCCAACTATGGATACCAGAAGCAGAAGCTCCAAGACTGGGTCATTGCTGTGTGTGTTCGGTACATCTTGCCATTGCTGTTTTAGGAGAAAAGATCCAAACCCAAAAGCTCTCAGCCATTTCTTTCCTGTCATAGAGTAAGTACTTGAAAATTATTATACCCCTTTACTGGAAATATTTGGCATCAGTGCTGTGGCTCCACCATTAACATTTTCTACACTTTCTTCCCAGACTGCCAGTTCTCTTTTATTACTGCCTTGTTAGCATGATGAAAAGATGACAATCTTCTATCCTTGCTGTGGATGCAGCCAAATGGAATAAGAACATTTGTCTACAAAAGTAACTGAATGAAAGACTGGAATGGCCAATTAATAACAACACCTGCCTTACATTATGTGTAGAGTCTGGCCGTACACGCACCACAATCTCTCAAGGTTTTGTGCATTGAATCTAAGGAGAGAAGCTTCTGTTTTAACTAAATCCAAGTGCAGTTCTCCAAAATACTATTTATTCTTTTATTCTTATTCTTCATCCCTTTCCAAAATTTCTAGCAGTTTTGCTGTTTGGATACCAAGTCTTTGGCGAAAGCATCTGTGCTTAATGGGCCTCTGAATAGAGGACAATCTGTCTAATTGAGGGCTGATCTTAAGCCATATTCACTTATTGCCATCACAGAAATGTACAGCAAATATCTTGGAATTTTGAACGGGCTTGAATCAAAGTCTTGGACAATGCAATTCTGGATCTTACCTTTTATAGCTGGTCTTCTATCTGTATAAAAATACCTGGTTTTACTCATAAATTCTAAATTGTTCTTGACTTTGGAAAATTTTGTGTCTACTTCATCTTGGGCTTTTTTCTACTCAAATTAGGCACAAATGACTGAATATCTTATTTAGCATGGCTGTATGTCTCTGCATTAGCTGAATCCATAGGTAAACAAACACAATGCTGTTGAAACACTGTCAGGAAGTAAAGTGCCATTTTACAGTCTAAAATAACTACTCACGTACCTTTCCCACTTCTGTGGCTAACTCACTTTATGACTCAAGATGATTTTGATCAAAAATGTGAAGTCAGGCATCTAAGGTGTCTCTTTTTGCTTCTGTTATTTCAATGTTGTCTATCTCTTTATTCTTGCTCTACCACACATACTGATATTAAAAAACCAAACCTCCACAAAAGGTGTATGACTTGCTTAGTTTATACAACTCAACTTCTGTCTGTCCTCTGTTTTTCTTTATCTATTCTTATATTCTAGATTTGCCCAACTTAAACTGCATGCCCTCTGGGCAGGGCACACCTCAGTGTGTATTAATTAATGCTTGAACTTTTCTATTCACTGCAGCATGGCAAGCACAACCTCTACTGGCTGGCTGAGACCGGATGAGTAGTAGGAAGGTTATAAAGCACTGTTTGAAATGGGTCTCTGTGTGGTCATTAAAGTACATTCATTGTCTGTCTATCTGCCTATCTCTTCTCTTACTATTTTTTCCGTCAGTTCTCCTTGACCCAAAATTACACTCATTTTCCATCGGTTTTCAGTTCTCTTTATCTGGCCAACTTCCTAATTCAATTTTGCAACAAAATATTCAGAGATGCTTTTACTTTTACTCCCCTCTTTAATAGAGTCTAGGTCTCTAGAGGGTCAATGCTGACTCTACCATTTCTTCATCTTTATATTCTTGTGGATGTAAGGAAAAAGGATACATTCTTGTGCTAGCTTCTCTTATTTGTAGTAAATTTCTGTGGTGACTGCTTCTATTCTGCAGGTCCTCTCTTGAATGATTTCTTCTGAAAGAGTGAGTTGGGACTGCTAGGCACATGCTTTTACACTCCTGCTGTTGGTATAGGTACTGCAGAACTGACTTGGGAAGATACTGTCCTGTACTTCTGCTAGCTGTGATTAGCATCTGGTTTGCCAAAGCTTTCTTCTTCCTCTCTGGCATCAATTTTCACATCTTTCTCTGTATGGGGTTTTGGTTATTCTGTTTGTGTTTTCCAGTAATCCCATACCCTGCTGCATTCCTGCTGTTGTCAGGTGCTTTCCTGTTTTCTATATTAATGTACTATCTCAAGAGTTTCTTCAAAGTGTTGGAAACTACAGCTGTGAAAACTATTTTTGTGCATTTTTGAAAGACTACACAGAAGTAAGGATCTTGTAAGTCTGAAACAATAATTGAGTTATGCAGAGTAGATGTGTGTTTTGATCTGTGAAGAGGAAAAAGAACCACAGAAAGAGAAGTCTGATTTAGCTGCCTGATACTTTTTGTTAGCAAGGTCTGCATCAGTATTTTGATGTTAGCCTAGTTAAAATGTTGTCACTGAAGCCTGTGTGCTTTCAACAATGTTTCTTGGAGCAGAGTGATGTTTCAATTGCTCTCCTACTTCTCTGATGCTTCGGCCAGGTATTAGCAATGAGAGTGAAAGGTACTGATTTGCCAGTAGTGATGCAGCTGACAACAGTACAATTCTGGATGTCTGGAGAAGCAAAAATTGAGTTTGCTGCCCTTAGGAGTATAAAAAGAGAAGACTTGTTTTGAGATAAAACCTTAAGACTTGGTGTAGGACGTTGTCTCATATCTGGTTTTGCTACATGCTGAACAGACTGCTTTTGACCTCTGTCTCCAAATGCCCTCATATACCTGACTGCTTCTCTAATTGCCACCGTCTTCCATTTAAGAAACATTTTCAAAGTAGTCAGAATTGCTTCCTGGCCTTGTGGGTGCCTACAGTTTCCTGCACTGGCATCTGCAAAGCTGCTGGTGTAGTAATGCTCTCCTAACACTACCAAGCTACCTGCTGTTCCTGTTCAAGCCAAAGCTGCAGAACTCCCGAACTGGATTGCAACATGAAAATGCCTGTCTTGTAAATGTGTGCAACTCAATAAGCGTGCTCAGAGCACACCTGACGCCTGCTTTTCCCTGCGTTGGAAAGAGTAAGGGCAAAGTGCTAAGTGAAAGGACAGTTATGAGGAGGCATGTATAGATACAGAGTGGGGATAAGAGGGGTATTGTGTATGCAAAGACATGGTCACCTGAAACAGCTGACCCAGCTTGAGTATTGAACTGTGAAAGAATGGGTAGTTGGTGGATGATACCAAGTAAGGGGCAGGGGGAGCAGGTCTCTTTATAGCCCCTCAGTGTGAAATATCAAATTGCTTACTGAAGCACTTCAGCCCCACTCCTCTCCTCTACACCTTCCCCGAGTTCTTGGCATCACGTGCATTGCATGGAGAGCCTTAGTGCCCAGCTTGGCACGGGAGCTCCTGAGCAGCAACCTCAAAGTTCAGAAATACAGTGCTGAGTGGGAGCTGGGTCTCATCCGAGAAGGGTGAGGACGAGGATGCTAATCTTGTGCTGCGTCAGATTTGCAAAATCGTTTGAGAATCTCCAGCACAAAATGTGTGGGTTTTACGTCATGCTGGGTGGAGTGGCCTCATGTGATAACCAAATGCTCCCTGTGTTTTTCATGTTCAAAACATTGTTGGTGCCTAGCAGATAGATTTATAGATTCCTATGTCTGCAATAAAGCATAGAGAGGAGATGAACTGCTAAATGGAAGAGAATGGGTTTATTTCTGCTATTTTTGACGGAATTGCCTCTTCTGCCACCATCTAAGAAAGAAGTGAGAACCATGAGGTTTCATCCGAGAACTGTAAATTGAGTGTTTTATAATTCGAACCAGTAGATGTCAGCAGTTCCTTTTGAAATGGCTCTGGAACTGCAGCAGTAAATGAATTGACTTGTTCATATCCAAACTTCTCTGTGATAAAAACATTTGCCCAAAAAATCAGGAACTGTAGAAAATATAGTCAACAGATGAGAAGGGACAGTCTCCTCCTAGTTATTGGTGAGAGTGGCATGAAGAAATGTAAAAGACAACATCACATATTCTTGTAATGTTCCAATTTTTAATATCTTATTTGGTATATATTTTTTTGAAGCACGTAAATTGTATGAAATAGTTTTATTCTATTGATCTGAAAATCAAGAGTAGTATCACCGAAATCTGAATTGGTAGCCACTGAAAAAGTACCCTAGTGGGAAGAAAATAAACACATAATGTCGTTATTGTTAGTTTTTGGTCTGTGTTGCTAGTGATGCTTAAATTAACTTCCTTATACTAGTCCACTCCTTTGACCTTGGGCCAATATCAAAAGTGTTTGCAAAAGCATCTGAAGACGATTCATTTATTTTGGCTTGAGAGTCAGCAGGGGGAGCTCACACTCATTTGGTTCAATTTGCCAAATACTCGTTATTAAAGACATTTTAAACTGGGCCATTTTATTTACACACACATGCACACACCCACTCATCCTCTTAGAGATGTATATGGGATTCCTAAAGCTTATAATCCATACTTTAGCAGACTGTTTAAAAAGTCTTGTTCTCATATTGTCGTGCCAGACATTTCACAAAAAGAGGGCTCAAGTGAATGAATGTTTAAAAACATGATTATCTTTTACTTATTATCTCAAGGCAGGGGGAAAGAAACAATGTGTCTCTCCATCCTGTGGTCAGGAGTTGATACCTAGTTGAAGAAATGCAGTGAGCTGTGTGTTAACCCAGACCCCTAAGGAAGTTGGATGCTTTGGGAGTACAGTCATTAAGACAGACGTTAAAGCCAGGCCATTGTCAATATTTTAGCATGAGATTAGTAAAATCAATGTTTTTCTTAAATTGATTGGGAAAAGGTTTGTTCTGATTAATCTGATTGCATTCATATTAAGCTGCTTCCTTTTTGTTTCATGTGAATAAAAATGAGATTTTTACCATAGGTTCACAATATTTTCTGGAATATAATTTGAATGAGTTAGTGCAAATCAGAGATACAGTCTGTGGAAGAACATATTTTCTGCTACATGGTGTTGTTTTATTACATTGTTTGTCTACATCTGCTATTTAGAGCATTCTTATCTAGGTTATAATTACTGTATCTAAGAGAAATACAATTTCTGCATACAGATCTTGATCCACTTCAGGTAAGGAAGCATTTTGAATTCATTCTGGCAAGGGACAGTTAAGTGACGTGCCCAAGGTCACAGAGCAGATAGCTGGCATTGCTGGGAATACACACCCTACCTCCTCAAGTTTCTGTGTGGTGCTCATCTATAGTACCATGTCATTGCCTTGGGCAAACGAAGAGATTCTCTATTTTCTGATGGCCTTTAAGTTTTCAGACATTTGTTAATGTATCATGTATTATTTCCCCAGATACCTTTTCATTGTAACTGAGAATGTTTTAACCTGTTGATTATATTGATTTTTGATGTGGAAATATCAGGCTGCTCCATTTCAAACTAAATTTCAAGGGCATGAAGATTGTTAGAATGGAAAAGCCACTTAGTTCAACACAGTTGTTCCTTTTATTTTTTATCTCAGTCAGGCATAGAAAGAGCCTGAGAGGTCCTAGCCTTATTTTCTCTATCCTGGGTAGAGGCCCGATTACTTTAGATGCTGGAAGAATTGGAAGGAAAAAGTAAAGCTCATTTGCTATATAAGCAGACATGTAGTTGGCTGTGCTTGTGCTAGTGATACCTTAGAATATAGCACGTATGTTCATCCTCCCTAACTTTGCATTGTCCTGTCTGGGTGCTGCTGCACCACTTCTGGGGCAGTTACTATGAGATGTTCCTATCCAAAGCAGTGACTGTTCTACTGAGGGTCCTGCTGTTGTAAAGCAACAACATCCTTACATGATTTGTACTCTTCTAAACTCTGAATGCATGCATTTCTGTGTCCTGTCTCCCACCGCTCTTTTTTTTTTTTTTTTATTTCTTTAATTGCAGCCCCAAGCTAGGATTATGGCTTTTAGGAATTGTCCTTAAGTCCTTTCCTTTGGCTGCATACTGCATAATTTTTCCATTTAATATGGATTTCTCGTTTTGGTCAATTGCTCCTGGTCCTATTACTTCATAGTAATCTACATTTGATGCACATTTCCCTTTACAGACCCAGCCACCTCCCTCAGAAAGTCGTTCCCTGTGCACAGTGGGCCTGAGCCAACATACACTGAACTCCGTGGCAATTTTCCCATTGTTTGCAGTGAATTTGAAACACGAAGCTAAGGATGAAAATCCTTGACAGCCATATAGGTTAGTGAACTAGATTCATGCAGACCTTGGGTACGTGGGTGGAGAAGGAAAGAACACTTATTCCAGGGCATTTCTGTATCGTAGCTTGTAATTTCCTGAAGAAGCTGCAACTCTTTCCCCTCCTCCTCCCTGCCATGCTCCAGAGGTTTTTGCAGTTGCTTTTCTATACACCCCTTTTCTGAATCAGTAAGAAGAACCACTGATACAGAACTCATTTCTGTATGTTTCCTGGTTATCGTGTGTAGCAGAGCTATTGCATTTTGCTATGCCTCAAGAGCTTTCCACCTGCTGAGGGCAGGGTTTTTCTGCTAGAAAGTTGGTCAAGACATTAAATGTAGAGGGAGAGGGTTTCAAGTGGGTAACTGGCTCCAGTTCCTGTCGATCTCCAGCTGCTTCCAGAGAACACGTCTCTGCCTATGTGAGGAAGTCGAAGCCTTGTTTTATGATTGTAGTGCATTGAGACAAAAGGAGTGTGATGGGAGAAGGAGCAACTGCCTAGGCATACCTTCTAATTTTATTTTTTTTTTTTAAATTTCTGTAATTTTAATGCATTCCTTCTGGGAGTTTAAAATACAGACTGAAAAAAAAAAAGGGGATGTATGTACTATTCCTCCCCTGCCCTCCCATTAGCAAGTTTTTAAAGCACTGAGTCGCTCACAGCTGCAGTGTGACAAAATGATTCTGTTTAGGGTAGCTCCCTCCTTGGTGTAGGCTAGGATGAAATTGGGGAAGACATGAAATTAAAAAGAGCTCGTTTAAAATTGAATGCTGATTACCCACTTCCATAAATACATTGGAGCACAAGAAATTTATTGCACTTGGACATACTTACAAGCTGCTTTTTGGAAATGGATACAAATGCACTCTGAATAATATACTTTTGCTGCCTGACTGACAGACAATCTCTCTATGGTTCTACTGAAAAGGAACTTAGGCTGGATTTTTCTGTCGGACGGATGTCAGAACTTAGTTTTAATTCTTTCCATGATGTTTAAGAAAACTCAGAAAGTACAAGAGAGCTTGAGAGAGAATGATTCTACTGTAAAATACAAGATCATAGTATTTTTCAACAATGAGAAGTATAGAAGATGTCGGTCTGTGTGCTAAATCACAGAGCAGACTAAATTTTCATAAACAGTATGATGAGTCAAAAGAAACATAGCAATACAGACTAAAATATTCTACATAAACATTTCTTTTTGACTGTAGTACTATTAAATCAAAGGAGTAGATATCTGTAAAACAAAGATTCAGCATTCCAGACCTGTTCAGAAAACTGTTTCTAGTGTTAGGACTGATGACATGGGGTCAGTCCAGAGTCCTAAGCATAGACATGAAGATCTTAGCAAAACAAAAACCCAGATAATAAGTCTGTGAGCTTAGTGTGTGTGTTGTTTTTTTTTTTTCTTTTTCCCAAAAGTGACACTGCTTCTTAAGAATGTACCAAACAGAATTTGACAACAAGCAGGAAATTAAACAAGTTATCTCCTGAATAGTGTGTATAACATATTCTAAAATAAAGGAAGCAAACAGAAACCAAATTACAGTATGACACTGAGCCTTCTGATATCACAGAGATGACTTTTTTTTAAAAAAAAGAAACCTAATATGAGACTGTGAGAGACCACATTGTAGTCTGAAAATTCTTCTTTGATATAACTGCCTCCAGAGCAGGGCCAAACCCCCAAACTTACACTTTCCCATGCCAGATTTTTATCTGCTTCATCACTGGATGGAACACTAAACCCTCTATTTTCTGCTTTTAAATAATACACTGGATTTCTTTTGTACTTACATAAAGTTGTTTAAAAATATGAATGATAATTCATATTGTGTCTGGAAATCAGGTGTAATCTGTGTAGGCTTGCTGTATGTTGCAACACGGATCTGTAAACGAGGGCAAAGAAGACTGGATATTAAGGACAAAGTCACATAACTTGTACAGGCAGTGACAGAACTGGGAATAGAACAAGAGGAACTGTGTGCTCAGTCCTTTCACACTTGGAACAAACTGTTCCACTTAAAGGAAGGGAAGGAATATGCCACTTAAGTGGCTTAGTAAATGTAGTATAAGCTCTTGGTGCAAGTCTGGTAACAGCAGAAAAAGTTGGTATTTTACCTGTTCTCATTGTGAAGAGGTTTTATCTAGGTAACATTCTCTCTGATTTAATATCTGTTTCACTGCTATGATGGGAAGTAAAGGTAGGAACGATATAATGGTATGTCTGATAGCTGCCATGACCATGAAATAAAATTCATTTATGCAGAGGAGTAGGTATATTTTGAAAGTTCTGCTAAAGTACAGAAGTAGAGAAGATACATTTCTACCAGATTTCAGGGATGTCAGCTGGTATTTATTAATGACTTTAAAACTGGCTTGTTCCTCTGTGTGATTTAAAATGTTTATGCAATTGAAGATTTAAAATTTGTTTTAAATCTTCTGCAAATTATGGCTCCATCAGCAAATTTGTTTTCAATTTGACCTGTAATGTCAGGTATCATTGCACTGAGTCATGTACTACAACCAAGCAGAAAGACAAACTGTGGCTCCTTATTTTTCATTGACATTGTTTAAATGTAATGATTTTCAGCAGCCTGGTGCTGCTGTTTGTAATACTGAATGATATTTGAAAGATAATTCAGCTCAGTATCTCACATCCTGTTAGATCCCACGTGAATTAAACAGTTTCACGCTGTAGACAAAAGAAATGTAAAACTAACATGATGTACTATACAAAAACCCAAGAGAAAACACCAGTTTCAGTCCTGTGGTGAAAATCTGAATGCATAGGAATGGATGTAAATATCCACATTTTACAGGCTGAGAAACCAAAGCATATAGTGATTATTTGTTGAAGATCATAGTAAGCCCCAAATGCCAGAAAAGAACCCAAATCTCCTAATGCTTCCTCCACCAAACTGATACAAGAAGCTTTTTGTAAGAGTTTGGGTAGGGAATGACCATTTACAATCTCACCATGGATTAAGCATTGGTCTCGGAGACTGGAATTCAATGTTCTATTCCTCATTATGCCTTTGGCAGGCTGTGTGGCACATGACAGAGCACTTCAGTTCTGTAGAAGTAATTTTTTTCTGTCTGTTGCAAACTGCAGTTAATAATGGTAACCCAGTGTCTTGACATGTTTTACATGGAAAAAAATCTGAAACATGCCAGGTGATATTACTAATTGTTTGGCTTTTATTTTAATTATTGCTTGGATATTGGTAGAAAGTACTTCAAGCTGGGGAAAAAACCCTTCTGTTAACAGAAGAAAAAAAAAATGGAAAATTTGACAGATTAAAAGGTGCATGGCAAATAATGTGTGGTTGTCTTCTACAGACAGCATACCAGTACTGGTTAGAAAGGATGTTCATGTATGTATATATGAGACAACACTACAGAAACATTTGATTTCATATGATCTTCCATTCAAATGAGGATGAGACTAAAGCAGGAAAATATTACAGGTTTCCTGGATTTCGTTATATCTACAAGAAAACTGAGCCAATGGTAAGAGCTACAAAAACTGTCGCATAGTATCAGTTATATCATGTAATATTGAAGAGATTAGAGAACAGAGAAAAATGATTCCTTGCTGAAGGGTAAATAGACTTTTGATCTGCCAAGAGAGCGCTTGAGTAGCTCTCTAGCCCTAGGAAATGACCCCTGACAGGTGAAATAATTTTTTTTTTTAAACCTGTTCCCACATTGTGGACTGTGCCCCATGTATGACCTATTGTATTAGTGATTAAACTGATCAGTATACTGATGCTGCTGAAAGAAATAGGAGAATAAGACATGGGAATAGGACTAGAATATTTAGGTCACTTCAGTAGAGTGTTAGGATCTACACAATGAGGGTGCTGTTTGTGAACACTTAACTATTCTGGGACAGGTAGTGATTTCATTGCATGAAGGAAAAAGCATATGCACAAGTTAACTCAGGTGAATTTGCATACCTAAATCTCCTTTGATTTGAACATAGATCATTGGTGCATAGGTCTACTCTTGGCCTTTTAAAGGTACTGCATAAGTCAAGTAAGTGACATGTTCTTTCTATAGTACTTTGAAAAGTTGAAAATTGCATTCACTCATACGCAGGAACCACTTTGTTGTGACAGAGAGGTAAATGGTAGTGATCCTCTGCTTGAGTAGTTTCTGGGTGGAAAAAGATTTTTCTTGCCTTTCTAGAGCAATTTGCCTTTTTCTTCATTGCTTGATTGTGCTACTCGTAGCAAAGAAGAGGATGACGAGGTGGAAGTTTTGTTAGAGCGAGTTGTTCAGAATCAGAGGGCAGAGTACCAGTGGACTTAACTTGCTTTCTACAGTGAGCATAAACAGAAGTGAATCCTTGACAGTAATTTGAAAGTGATGGTTAATATCTCTGATGACAGTATAAGGCTGGCCTTACCAACGTTGCAATTTTGTGACTCTGACTTGTTTCTGAAGCATTTTCTAAATATTGTTAAAGAATAACTGGGGTGTCTTGCCATGTCTGTGTCCTGCTGGAAGCTTCTGTGAGATACTTTCTGGGTGAAGGTTTGAAGTTCCTTATCTGTTCTGCTGCTGTCTACAGTGCTGGTTGTCTGTATCTGGGACACAGCACAGATATAAAAGTAAAGCCTTAGAAAAGAGTAGGGCTCAATGCTTCAGTGAGAGCAGCCTTTCTTAGCAAGGAGAATGAAGGAAAAATAGACAAAAAGAGAAATAGAAAATAGAGGGCAGACAAAATAGTCAGATATGAAACCTTTCAATAGAAAGGTCTCAGTCTGATCTTGGAAGACAGTCGAAGAGTGGGCTCTGCTGAACACATGGAATTTCATAGACGGTGACCTCAGCGAAGTCCTTGCACTTGGCTTTAACTTAACCAATCCTAATTTCCTTTGAGACAAGGAAACGTATCTGAAGAGGTGAGGGTGGTGGCCTATGTCTGGTATTTGGTACCAGGGTCCTAGAGCTATCAGGTCAATGTCTGCATGAGTTATCAGTCCCATAGTTCAGACTTCCTGAAAGTAGCTTTAACTTGCATGTTTGTCTTTTGCCTATGTGTATATATGTATACATGTATACAGGTGTGTATGCATATTCATTCACCAAAATAGGCATTTATATATACACTTAGCTATATATTTTCATTCTTAATGTTTCTTTCTGGGCGTTGTGCTTTCCTTGCTCCTGTGCCTGGTTTTTTCCCCCCACCTCTTTGCACCATTTCATGTGACAAGCTCCTGTGGGACAGTGTTCACCTTGCTTTCTGTATAGTGAAAAACTTCTAATGTAGTTGTTCCTTGTGCTTGGAGAGAAGTCCAATGGGCAAGTTTTACTTGACCTGGAGACAGCTTCCCATGACACCTAGTGTATGTTATGATTGACATGTTGGCAGTCTAGTTTAAGTAAATTTGTGGTAAAATATAGTAGTGGGGGAAAAATGGGGAAAATGGTCTAAATGCAGTTCATTCCAAAATGAACTCCCCTCTATTTAAAATTGCTTTTGATGTGTTTGATGGTAGTGTTTCAAAGGTAGTCACTGGTAGCAAATGGGAAGAAAAGAAACAGTGAATTAAAGATTTGAAGAGATATAAATGGTAATTTATAGGTGAGAAAGACTGATTAGAGATGTTGTTACTTTTTAGTTAATGAAATGACCTATCTAGTCAAATTGGATAATTCGAGTAGTGAGATATTTTCTCTTTATTGTCAGTTTAGCAGAATCTCTTTCTCTTTCCTCAGTGAAAATGAAATGGCAATTTTAGCATTCTTAATTGGTTTGGTGCTTTTCCATGGTAGCAAGTGAACTGAAAAAATACTGCTTATGAACAGGTTATGAACTTAAGTCTAAAACCCATGCACTGTCGGCGTCAAATAAAAAAGTGGCTAATGAAACAGTCTTCAGTTTCTAATTTCACAGGGAACTGATGTTGCTTTAAGGTGTAGTTACTGCATGGAATGCATGCAGTGAATGAATATTAGTAATGAGAAGCGGAGATAATTTGTGGTTGAACAGTGTGTCTGTACTCAGTGACAGAATGCATAGCCAAAACTATATATTATACCAAATTCCATTGAAAGCAATAGTAGAAGTATAGGAAAATGTCAAAATAACTTCTTTCAAACAATCTTTTTGTTCCCAGATAAATCTGCAGGTGAATTAAAGGTAATGTACAGCACACTTGCAGTGATTTGTAAGAAAGTTATGCGCACTAGAAGAATAGAAAGTATTAACAGTAGATTTTTAATACAGTGACTTAACTGATGGTGGGAGAGGTGAATTAAGTAAATTAAGCTATAGGCATCCAAGTGAATATTATTGAGGAACAGCTAAGTTTGTCTAAAATAAAAGCTAAGATTTTTGCAGCTCAGCTGTTCGTCTTGGTGACATGTATTAGTGTCTTTGGCTAGAATACTGTGAGTTTTTCTTTCTGGCTGTTTTGACATGAAGCTCAGTTCTCTCTGATGTATTAAAAAATTAACAGCAGAAATTATGTCTTCCATCATCTGGAATATTTTGCTCCTGATGGGCTTTTCCTCTCTGCACATGATACTAAAGTTTAAATCTCTTACTTCTCCTATCACCCTTGCTAGCTCTGCCTCTGTCCATTATACCATTTAAAAAATTTATATAATGGTCCCATAGTTTTGTGTTTCAATTTTCCCCTTTATTCCATCCCCACACTTCCTTTATTGCATTCCTTTCAGTGGATTTCTTGTCTCATCCAAAAATATGAGGTTTCTAGCAAACAGATTTTCCTTATAGTTCCATTTCTTGGATTTTTACATTTACAAATGTAAACAAATGATTAAAAAAATTACACTCAAATACAGAAATTGACTCTGGGAACTCAGGAGAACAATGTATTTTTTGGTGCCTATATGTCAGATGATGCTCTCTGGGTCAAGACTTTTTCTTTTTTTTTTCTCAGTTTGGAAAGAGGATGATTGAATTTGGGATGCTTTTGTCATATAATGTCTCCTTCCAGTGGTTTGTTCTCAAAACTACTCAATTCACTGTAGTTTGACAGTTCTCCACTAGCTCAGGTTGTAGGGAGCTATATTGTGGATTCTGAAAAACAAATTCAGATTCTGTCAACAGAGGGAATAAATGTGCATCTATGCAGGTAGTCACAGATTACTGTACTGTCATAAGCCATTATGGCAATATGGATATGGTAAACTTGGGAGAAAGAGCTGTCATCATGAACTGGAGAAGATCAGATAGAGAGTAAGTAGTCACACAGCCATCTATTGTCTGCAATGCTATAACAGGCTGGCACATTTTTTTTGTGGAAGGAAACTACTCTTTTCTAGCCTTCACTGCACTTATCTAACCTCAGAATGCTGGTAGGCCAACTAAGAAGGTAGATTGTTTCTTCTTAGTGTCAGATGCGTATTCCTGATTCCTCCAGTGTCTGACAATAAGACTCAGCTTTGTTGTTTTTTTTATTCTTTTTGTTTTGGTATAAGAGGAATAGACGGATAATAATGCTTATTTTGAAATATGTCCCTTGCAGTGTTAAAGGATATTAATTCCACCTTCTTGTTGTCTAAAATATCCATATGGCCATGGGAACTGAAAAGAAAATACTGTTTGCATCAATCTAGTCTTTTGTAAATGGATTTGTTTTTCTTGCTGTGATTTGGCAGAGAGGTGTTGTCAAGATATCTGATTTATGGATTTTAGTAACCTGGGGAAAACTCATCACTTTCCTAATTCAACCAGCTGAGAAAATGTTGACCTGCCTGCTAAAGAGTGGTGGCTGAGTTCGGTTTTTTGAATTTTTTTGGCAAGAATTCCTGAAAGCACTGCAGCTTTTCTAGGTACTTGGTTTTAAACTCTTCTGCACAGTATAGTATTAACAGAGAAGAAAAGAAATGCACACATCTTTTAAAATACAATTGTTCTTGGGTTTCATTCTGAGTCTCTTTTGGCCGTAGATATGAGTAAGGCCAACCCAGGGCCTTTCCTGTAAAGGTGGTTTAACTGATGGATGCTAAAAATGACCTTTTTGTAGATACTGGTACTGTAATTCCTGCAGATAATTTTTTTCTTTTTTTTTTTTTTTTTTCTTTTTCCGATTTTCTTTTTGTTTCCCTTGTTCTTTAATATGAGAAAGCAGATTAAAATAAATTAAAAGGTGTGAAAGGATCTTTTTGTGTTGTCTGATGCTACATCAGCCCCCACCTCAGGTACAGAATCAAGAGTCCTGCTTGGGCTGCTGCAAATCATACAAACCAAAACAGACTTGAAGCACAAAATGTTTTCTGTTTTTGTCTGTTCGGTGTAACTCCTGACAGTTATGGCTGTGGATCCTAGTAAATAATCCTGATATTTTTTCATTTCCTAACATCCCAGAAATGTAGAAGTATTTGAAAAGAAATGTTTGAAAAGATACCTGTGTGTTTTCTCATATCCGAGAGCTGCAGTTTTTATGTCTTGAGGAAATCATGCAAATCTGCATAATATGTGTTAAAAAAAAAAAAATTCCTCTATCTCAGGACCAAACTGAGACCCACAGAATGAATGACTTCCAAAGTCATGCTGTGACTGGCACATAAGGTTTTTGGAAAACCTCTTGTACTACTTCATTGTTTTTTTATGAAAAAACACTAGTAAATAGAGTTAAACATAATAAGAATTGAGCACTTTGGGTTGTTCTGATTAAAAATATTTACCCTATCATATTACCCTAAAAATATACCCCATTTAGTGTATAACACTCTGGACTGTCTCTTTCTCCCTACGTTTTCTTGTGTTTTCTGGATTACCTGTTCTTTTGGGAAATGCTGTTTCTACCTGTGTTTGAACAGCAGGTAACGAAATAGAGCCAGAGTCCTGAATGTGCTGTTTGTGGATTAGTCTAATGCAAAACCTGACAAAGATGATAACAAAGGTTGAGGGATTTGTCATGTGATAGCTGGTCTATGTTTTTGCAGGCTTCCCTCTAATTCTGATTTACAGGGCCAAACTATCGCCTTACGCCTACAGTTTGGGTAGGCTTGGGGATGCATTGATAAGACAAGATAAGCAGCAATTGTTCTGGTGTCCCGGTGCAGTACCTGTTATGAGCAGAGGACATCAGTGCTGTCAGTGGGCACCATTCGCTGACACTAAATTTGCTGCTGAAAGAATGAACCTGCTATTGATCCGTATAGATCTGTGCTGCAACTGGAGAGCTATACATTCAACATACGAACTTTCCTCACAGTTTCCTCACTTTGGTAATGATTAGTGATGAGGGGCAAAAAAAGAACAGTGTGAAGGATGCCTGTGTCTCAGAAGAACCTAACTGAATCAACATTAGTTTTCCTCCTGTTGTCTTGCCTGACCTGCAGGCCTATTATGGAGGTGACTGATGCTGGTGAACCTGGATTTTTAGCTAAGTCATGGCATCTGTTCAGTGTGAAGGATTAAATCATGAGCTTAACAGGTACAATGGCCTCTAGTTTACAGTGCTTTTCTAACTCTGGATGTGTGGTGCAGTAATGTGTGTAGTTAGGCACCTCAATCAAGCAGGACCAGCTTCACAGAATCATAGAATAGTTTGGGTTGCAAAGGGTGTTCAAAAGTCATCTGGCCCAACCCCCCTGCAGTGAGTAGGGACATCTTTAGCGGACCAGGTTGCTCAAAGCCTCATCCAACCTGACACTGAATGTTTCCAGGGATGGGGCATCTACAACCTCTCTGGGCAACCTATTCCAGCGTTTTACCAACCTCATTGTAAAAAATTTCTTCCTCATATCTAGTCTGAATCTACCTTCTTTTAGTTTAAAACCATTACCCCTTGTCCTGTCACTACAGACCTTATTAAAAAGTCTGTCCCCATCTTTCTTATAAGCCCCCTTTAAGTACTGGAAGGCCTCAATAAGGTCTGCTGAAGACTTCTCCAGGCTGAACAACCCCAACTCTCTCAGCCAAAATGCATTAAATCAGCTTTAAGATATTTATTGTGAATAATAATAAATAAATTGGTTTGTTTCTTATGATACTGTTGGAAAAAACCAGCAACACCTAAACTCAGCAACCTGCAGCAATTGGTCAAGGAAAGTAATGACTAAACTTCACGGAGAGAAAGCAGCCAAGAGGTGACCTTTTTGCCTTTGTCATTTCTGTTGAAAATAGAGATAATATGTGGTCACTGTGTGAATTATAAAAAGAGATGACAATTTTCCTGACTTAAATAAGCATGGATGCTACTGTGAGAAGATTTGATCAGTCATGTTGCAGACTCTTGAAGGTATTTTTTTTAATCTGCAGCTTTATACTTTAGTAATTTCTTTTTTGGCTTGGGTGGGAAGAGGATTGCTATGAATATTTATAACAAATCACTCCTACCAGAGGACACATTAAGTCTTCCAGCATAACAAAACTGAATTACCATGAAATAAACTTTCTTAATTAAACCAATTAAATTTCTTCCCAGTATGTAATTTAGAAACTCTGATAAACCCTAGTTGAAAAGGTTTGTTCTAGCCTTAAGCTGGCCTAAGAAAGAGTGAACATCTGGCCTGTATATGAAAGGCCTATTTAGGCCTTAGGCACTGCGCAAAACATTAGCTGCTGTCCATGGTACTGAATAGTTTGTGTGGCCCCAGGGCTTTGCTAAAGGACAGTGGTATCATTAGGGCACAATCATGTTTATGGAATATGCTGTAACTAAGATAAGTGAGTCCTCAGACTTCTACCACAGCACTTATAGCTGACTGAGAAGTATTTCTGCTTCACGTTTTTGTTGTAGTTCTACCAAAATAGATGTGTGTGGGGTTTTTTAAAATTTAATTTACACTTTCTGAATGTTGATATTGGCAAGCAGCACGAGATTTTATGAAATAGTCTTTCACATTCCTTTTCCATATCACATTTCTATCTTTTTGTAGGTACCAGTATCTGTAGGGTGTATTCTTAGCACTCTTAAAAAACAATATTAGGGCTACTACATAGAAATGATGCCTATGCCTCACTGCACGACTTCTGTCACAGGAATTATTGGCAATAGTAATGGTAATCAGCAGGAAAGAGATACTGCAATTGTTTAACGTTGCCAGAGGAAAAATAACAAAACCATAATGTGTCAAACCTGTGAAAACTACTCTTGAAAATACTTTGGTTGGCCAGACTCAATGCCCTAATTCTAGAGAGTTTGCAGGTTGCTGAAGTTTGAGGAAGATATGAACTATTGGCTGTGAAGGTGTCATCTGTAAGTATGTTTCTCATGAGTCTGTTTCCCAAATGGGAAAGTTTGGGAAATGATGTTGAGGAGATCTTCCTCTTTTTTGGCATTTCAACAGGTGTGGCTTGATGTTTGCAGCATAGTTACTGTATTTCATGTCTATAACTACACCAGAACTTCAGAAACATAGTGCTTAGGTAAGTGACACCTCTGATGGCCCAGAATGGGCCCAGGTGGTAGTGGAATTAAAAATAAATAGCTGAGTTGAGAGACTTTAAAGTGAGTTTCTGCTTAGGCTCCAAGCACATAACCTATGTGGCAACTGAATAATAAAAGGTGTTTTGTTTTAGAAACACATACTGTGCTGTTATAAATCTGAAAATGTAGTAACTTCTGGCTTGCACCTGGACATAGCTGTAGCTATCGTCAAGGCCTATGTCTAAGGATCTTATTGTCGTCTCTTGTCTTCTTCCTGCTGTAAAGATCCACCAGTCAGTCAGTGAGGCGAAGCTACCACAAATCGAATAGGATTTTCTTATCTGAGGGTTTTTGCTTTGAAGTAGTGCTCTTGGTCTCTTTGCCAGAGTCCTCAATCCATCTTGTTTAACGGCATGATGAAAAGTGCCTTCTATTCAGTTTGTCCGCTATACGTTTTCTTTTGAGTTTTCTATGTTTAAACATAAATAAGATCTGTAGTGTTGGGGCACTGTTTCTTTATTAAATAAGCAGAGAAGCATGAAGAAAAGCAAGCAGGGAGGAGTTTAATTGAGATATGAAGGACAGCACATACCAGGGGCTAGTGGGAGAGGTTACCTCCCACCCCCTCTCCTCCCCTGCAAAAGCAGAAAATGGAAAAAACAGATCAGGGAGAGCAAAGACCTGGTAAGGGCTTTTGAAAGAAAGTATCATCCCTTAGGTGACATTTTCATGCTTGTTTAGGAGCAACTTCGTCAAGACAGAAGAAACTTTAAGGTAAATGCAGGGACACTTGAAAAATATGCTGTCATCTAAGATTGAAACATAATGTGACAACCAGTACCCTGCTGCCTTAGGAAGAAGCTGAATGTCTCCACTGAGGAGATGCAGCGCCTCAAAAATGAAGTACTTGTACATAGAAAACATAGTGTTCACAATTTATTCTCAGAAGAATCACATGCATGTCCACAAAACCTTGCCTGGTAAGGGAGAGAAACAGCTCTTACAGCAGGCTGGAGTCTTGCTCATTAGGATGCAATAGCGCTGGAAGAAAAGAAGTCTGTCAGCATGCCAGAAACATTTCAGAGGAGGACTGCTACAATGGTCCATTCCTCGCTAATCAGAAGATAGAAGGAATGAATATCCTTCTCTCAGTAAATCTGTGATACATTTGATGAGGAAATAGTCTGATTTCTATAAACTTACCTTATGCTGTTCTTATAACCATGGAGGTATTGAAATGCAAAATGCCTGGCACTGCCAAGGCTGATGAATGATTTACAAGTATCTTTCATTAATTTCCATCTCCTAGCTTGCACTGAAAAATACTGTCTTTTTCACTGTTTCTCAGGATGGGAAAATCATCCCCTTGCTCACAAAAAGCAAACACACATATTTTGAAGAAAATAATAAATAAATCTTAACAACTCTACTATTGTCTATTCAGCCTGTTAAGTTTAGCAAATGCCTGAGACAAAATACAGTCGCATAGTCCGAAACTATGCCTGATGTAACTTGACATGTCTTATTATAAAAAGAATTTGTATTTCACCAGTCTATCTCTTCCCCGTGAAACCTTGTCAATGATTTCCCTCAGCAAAACCAAGGTCAGTATTTTGTTGTGTTTTTTTTTTTTTTTTTTTTTTTCTTTTTTTAAGAAAGGCTAGTCTTGCTTTGAGGCAAGCTGAAGCAAACACATCACAAACAGTTCTGTGGTTTACATTTTGGATTCCTGTGCAGCTGTATTTGAAAGTCTTGTATTCATTTATTATTTTTGTGCCATAATGCTGTTTAAACATTATGAAAGACTTGTTTTCTCATGGTAAGAAATAATCTAACATGCATATTATTTCACTGACCAAATTATTACAGGCAACCTCATGGATCATAAAATAATTGGATACTGTCTAATTAAGTGAGCTTTATTGGTTATGGTGGCTCTTGATTCCCACTTCTGATTCCTCTCTTTTGCCTTAAGACTCTGCTGTGAAATACCTTTGATAAAGGACTTAAAGAAGATGGAATGCAGACATCTTGAAATAAGGGCAGATACCTGAAGTGATAGTAATAGTAATTTTGATGGAAGGTATCTTAAAGAGCACAGGAGATACATATAAAAAGGGCTGAGTATGAAAAAAGGGGGTTATGCTGATATTTCTAACAGATGCATAGTAATATGGCATGTTTAAATCACCAATACTCCTTGTTCATGCTAGATGCTCCTGACAATTCTCTCTGGCCCTTCTGCCCACTGTCTTGGATGTGTCTCTCCTTCCCCCCTGCTTCCTGATCTCTGGCTGCTGCTGCTGACTTCTGTACCCATCATCAAGAAATGTGTCCTTGACGATGCTCTCTTCTTGAAACACTTTCACAGATCCTACATTTTTATATGGCTCCATTACTGACTGCCTCCCCTCCTAATTTCTACAGAACTACCATGCAGTAAAGAATAATTATTTCAGTCATGTAAATGGGGAGTTCAGACAGAGAATCCTTCAATATACCCTGTAACCTACCTCCCACCAAGGTATCTTTTGAGAAGGCCATGGCAGAATCAGGAACTCTTGTTCTGAATTTCTTTTCTGCAGTTACATCCTGCCTCAGGATTGAGTTTTGGTGGACTTTTACTGAGGTCTCAAGCAATCACTTGGCCAGACTTCCGTATCCAGCCTTCCTGACCTTTCTGCTTAGTTCTTAAGTCTTCTCAACATGGCAGCTTCCCTTAGCACTCTATGTTTGTTTTTCCTGACACTACTTATCAACTCTTTTCTTCTTTAGTTCCCTCTTCTTCCTGTTTTTATTTTTGAGTTACTTTACCACTTTTTAAATTTTTTCTGCTTTCTCCCTGGATGAACTTGTCCACTTGTATAATTTCACCTGTTACCTTTACACAACTGAGACACAGCTCTCTTTCTCTGCTTCTGACTGGTCTGCATCCAATTCTAACTTCTTGTTTCTCTCTCTGACAATTGCTTCTGGGTATCATGTCATCAGCTTAAACTTAATTGTATGCCTTTCTTTCTCCATCTTCTCCTTGCATGTCATTGTCGACAATGACAATATTGACACCGTCATGGTGACTTACCACCTGAGGCAGGTTGTTTTTTTTAGATCCTGTTTTCTTCTGTGCTGCAACAGACAAGTCCTATATAGAAATATTCACAATTAACAAATGAATACATAAAACTATATGAAAAGGGGAGCAAGCTGACATGATGTAGCAGAGAACACTGCTGTCGTACCACTTAAATTTCAGGAGATTATGCCTGTGGCAGCAGTGGTCAAAGAGAGATTTAAAAATGTGTTAAGTATGAGGACTTCAAACATTTTCATTATTTAATTTAAGGCTTTGTGAAGGTGAAGTCAAGTGGCTTGATGTTGCACAGAGTGTTGTTTTAAGCTAAACAACATGTAATAATGGAAGAGGAGGTACAAATCTGATTCCAGTAGTTCTTGTCCTTGTGTATTAATTCTGAGCATTACATTAGAAGGTTTAGGGGGTTGTTTAGTTTTTATTTAAACTGTACCTTCATTTTATGAACAAAAACTGTTTTCAGATTATTTGCCTTCTGAACTGTATTTCTGAATACACCACTTCAGCCTCGACGAGTTGGGTGTGTGTTGATAACAAGAACTGAATTTGTCTTGACATCTTGTTTGGAATATTTCTAATCAAATATTAACATTAACACTGCCACATGTCTCTGTTATTTCCTTTATCTTTTCACTTATTCCCACAAGCATTCTTTAGATAAGAATTACACTAATGCATTACTTAAGAGTTCTTTTTATTTTTTTTTTACTGGAAAGATTAAATAATATACAGCCCAGTCTGAGTCGCAGCTACAGATTCCTGCAGAATAGTCATGCTTAAAACTCTCCCAAAAGAGACAGACCCTGTGGAGACTGACTTCACTGGCTTACGTATTTGTGTGTCAGTAGTGATACAGGAAGGACTCAGCAGTGACAAATAACTTTAACAGATAGGGCTAAATCACTGTTTTATTTGGATTATATGACAAAATTGAGAGTAAACCAGAATGTTTGATGTTGCCATAAATCTTTAATGAAAGTTCCATGTTTCTGTGATGTGTCAAAGACACTCAAATGCAGGCCTTCTTTCCTTATACTAATAGGGAAACAGAGAAATCTTGCATTTTAAATGTAGACAAAAAAGAAAAAAATAAGGGTTAAATTTGACTTTCACACTTAGAGACAGGGCTTGACATGGCTAAAGAATAGATGGAGGGAGGTGAGGGTAGCAAAGTGGTGCAGCTAACCAGGAGCCTGTCAGTGTAGCCTGTGCACAAGATCTGTATGCTGTGCAACAGCAAGCTGACTGGAAGGTTATGTGCCTTTACTGTTCCCCTTGCCTCCACCAAGAAGTTGGTGTGCAAGGTATGAGAGCTAAACATTTCTTGTGTCCTTAGATTCTCCCTTCTTCCTTGTTTGAATCAATGTTATATTTAATTATTTACTGTTTGAATGCCTGCATTTGAAGTGCACAGCCCTGAGTCTGCTTTTTCTAAGACACTCCGCTGAAACCACACCGGATCCCATTTTCTCTCTTCCGCAGTAGCAGTGGTCAGACGGTCTGTCGCATCTTGTAGGCTTAACAGTTTCGCTGATAAATCTAACTCGATGCTAATGGATGTGCTGTAATACAATATGGAACAGAAGCTAGGACCCTGTGGCCTGTCATAGACTATGTAATTTATGACTGAAATGTCTCAGATATTTACGCTGACAAGAGAAATATTTGACATTTCCTGCTAATGTGTTGGCATGCTCCCCTGGTCTACTAATTCTAGATGCATTTTTGGCCTATTTTCTTCCATCTCTCTCCTTTCCCATTTCTGCCAGCTACCCTGTCACTCATGGCTGCCAGGGCTCTTCTTTTGCTTCTTCTGGCCTATTTATTTCGACAGTGAGAGTAACTAGATGACTGCAAGAGTTTGTCTAGAAATAAAATAGAGTCTTTAATCAATTAAAGCTAGCGTTGGTATCCTTCTAAAAGCAACGATACAGTCCAACCTCACACGACTGGGCATGATTCTGAAGTCACTGAGTGAAATTCTCTGGCCAACATTATGTAAGAAACTGGACTGAGGAATGGATATAGTCCCTGGATCCCCAAAAATCTATGAAGTTGTGTTGGTCTCTTCCTAGATGTGACCATTTTTGTTCTCTGTATCTGGTGCTAGAAGCTGTGAATTTCTCCTACCTCGCATTTTTCCAACTTGCATTAATCTTAAACAGCCTCTGTAAAAATATTTATTTGCAATTTCGTTCCAATATAGACTCTAAATACTAATTTTTTCATTTCTGATCGTAGAAAAGATGCCTTCTTGCATTGTTCTAGTAACATATAGACAGAATTGCTGAATTAATAAGGCAGCAGTTTTCAGTAGAATTTTATTTTATTCTTCCAAATGGTGCCTGGTAAGATGTCACTTTAAAAAAAAAAAAAAGAAAACATGACATGATTTTAACATTTTTAACACATTGATATAAGAATGACAGAAACCAGGGTATGTCAAAATAGGTGTAGCAAAACAGCCAAGCAATGTAGAAATATTTGATAGTCTTTTCTGAAGTAAATTTTGCTTTTCTTTTAGACTGAGACAAGGGCTACACTGTGTAAGGCTTGGTTGCACAGGCACCTTAATCTCCCGTTCTGTTAAGTTGTGTATTACTAATAATACCCAAATTTTTGCTGGTTGTGTTTTTCGCTTGTTTTTGTCCATGCTTTAATGGTTTCATAAAGTACAAATCCTCATTGCAGTTTAACCATCAGTCATGTGTACAACAATCCTTTAATTTTACCCTGCATAGATGTTAAAATAAAGAGGAAATTACATATTTAAAAATAAAATAGAACAACAGGATTCAAAATTGCATCAGCCTCAATTTGTTTATATGAGCATGAAAGAGAAGAGGGGGAGACTTATCCTTTGGGACTGTAAATGGCACCTCCTGCTGCGGTATTAAATTTACCATTTGCAACCTCCTGTGCTTCTCTGAGTGTAGAAGGTGGCGCCTGACTTCTTGGCGCCAGAGAGTCAGCAAAGGTGTCTAATAGATGCAGACACAGAGATGAGGGTTGCTTACTTAACCTTGCTCTAGCTTAGGCCCACCAGGGACAGCCAGCTGATCCCCCCAACCTGACCCAGGAGAGTGAGGAGGCTCCAGGAGCAGTTTATGGCTTTAATAATTTACATATCCTCAGTTAATCTCCCTTACCAGCAGCCAATTAGTTGAGGAGTATTCATACTGCCTTGATATATATGTTTTTATATACTGATCAATTAGTGGGAAGATAATGAGGTCATAGAATGGCAGGTGTGACTATTAATCTTTGTTCTTGAAAAAAATACTTCTGTAAATATTTCTTGGTAAAAAGAAATACAGAGCAGAAAGTGGTTTTAGTGTTTTCTGATGCTGTTTACCATTTCCTTAAAAAGGCTTTTAGCCAAATACCTGATAGTGACTTTGATCACCAAGACTGTGATCCTACAGGCATGTGTTTAAGAGGGTTGAAACAGGATTGCTCATGTGAGTAAACTTAGTCGCATACATAAATCTTTGCAGGATTGGGGTCCTTAATGATTTAGGACAAAGCACCAATGGAAAAAAATGTTTATTCTGTTGCACCTGCATGATGCAGCAGATACTGTGACAGCACCATTAGCTACTTAACGTACCAGCTAATGACTGGCAGACTTAAAAGAATTTAGTTGAATAGTGGGCAGCCTGGTCCACGAGGGTTAATGATACCAAATGGTTTAGGCAGTCTGTGGGAATACTGGAGACAGCTTTGCTGTTGAGCAGAGTTTAAATAGCACCATATCATAAGACCATAGACACAGGAATGACACGATGAGAATTGTTGACTTACCCTTGAATTGATATTAATACAAGGGGAGAAAAAAACCTTGTGTAGCATATGAAGTTTTTTTTTTTTATCCTCTAAGCACATAACCACGGTGAATCTGCATGTGTTCTGATGGGTTAATAGTGATATATTTCTACTGTCCATCTAACCCTCCTTTGCATAATTATATTCCTTCTCCCAAATGAGGAGAGAAAACCTATGAAATCTATCACCATGTCACCTACAAGTATGAAACAGAAATCTAGATAAGAGTGGCTGGAAGAAACTGCTTCTGAGGCAGATTTTTCTTTTGGGTGTAGCCACACTAAAACAGGGTGCCAAAAGAAAAGCAAAGGAAAAGAAAACAAAAATGATTCTGAAATATATCAAAGATACAGCAGAGAAACACAGAATAGAAAGAAATACTTAAAAAATCAAGATCAAATGCCAGGTCTATTTTTTTTACCACAAAGATCCAAGCTGATTTTTCATAAAATAGAAGTCCCTGAATTGAGAAATATGTGTCTCTCTCAGATTGGATTGTGCAGTGAACAGTATTAAGAACTAAGCAATAATAAATCATCAGTCTGTATGTCAGAGTGAGCACTACAAGATAAACCCCTGTTGGAATTGTCATGAAGGTGACCTTATGAGCGACTACAGAAATACTAAAAAATAAAATAGTAATAAAAAAATCAATGTTCTCTTTCAAACTCTGAAGCAAATCTATTCATGCTTTGTCTTTCACTATATTTGCTATTTTAATTTGCTGTTTATTAAATGAAATATTGCTCTATCTAGGGAACACTGCATGATAGAATTATTGAAGATGCTGCTGGTGCAAAGCTATTTGTAGCAAATGAAATCCTGCTGTGTGCAATTCAGAACATCATATTGAATAGTCCAGATAGCAGCATCTGTGGATAGCTCTTAAGACTTTAGACTTGCCTTAGTTAGCTTGTTTGTTTTTATTCTGTGTTATTGATCTGGACTTCATCATATGTTTGTGTGGGGAATGGCTTTTCAGATGCTGGGAACATACTTAGAGGCAGATCAAGTGAACTGAGTAGAGGCATAGAATCTGCTGATTCCTAGAAGATGTCAACACATGACAGAAAGAGCCTAGAGAGTGGGAGACCTCTTAAACTGGTATTGATATTGCCCAGAAATTTGCAGCATAAAAGGGGGAAGAGCGTTCTGTCTCATGAACAAAGCTTGCGCTATCAGCAATGCCTTTGGTGAGCTTTGACAAATAACATGCTGCCCTTGCATGTGCTCTGAAAGGTGCAGTCAGTGTTAGTTTTTGAACACTGCAGTTAAGGGTAGAGGATAAATAATGCTACAAGTACAGAATGTTTTACTCACTGCATACGTCAAAACTACAAAAAAAAATAATCCCCATGCTGCCAGGATCACACATCATTCAGACTGATTCAATACCCTCCAGACTATGCTAAAAAAGAAATGTTAGAAGAAGAAGAAGAAAAAAAGACTATTTGGGCTAATGAGAAGAAACAGGAATACTGAGCAGAACTGTATTCTCTGCTACAGGCCCCTTGTGTGACCTTGGGCAAATCATTTATCTCCCTGTACCTCAATCACTCATCTATGATAAAATTGAAGTAGTAGTCACTTCTTGTCTAATAGGGATTTGTATACCTAGGACAAATGGACAAATGTGGATTGTGCAGTCATCATGGGACATACTAAAGAGGGTTTTTCAGCTGCTAAAGTGGCTTCCATATGCCTAGGAGAGCCTGATCTGGCTCTGTGCAGAGCAAATTTTGGTATTTCTGCACTTGTGCCATGCCTTATCTATGAAATGGATAAACTGTGTGTGGTTTAATTGATCATTGACTGAAGTATTTTAGCATCTCCAGGGTTGCTTAGAGGCTCGATTAATATTTAAAAAGCTCTTTAGGATCTTGAGATGGAAAGCTTTTATTGGAATAGAAAGAACTTATTGCTACCACTGCTTGAAGGTATTGTTTTCAAGGTTTGTTTTGATGTAGTCTGCAACTAGAATGCCTTGTCGGGAGTCTTGCATTATTGCAGGATAGACAACAGTCTTAAATCCTTATACTGTGAAATTTTTCATCCTTATATTCAATAATAAATGGTTACATGACAAAAATCTCCTCACCAGGACAAAACAAACCTCATAATCTCAATACAGAGGCTGTTAAGAGTGATCTGCTCTTGCACAAATAGATATTCAATATATACAGGCAGGACCTTGAGGGAAGTCTATGCTTCCGCAGTCTGTAGTGTGCCACATCTGAGGTAACATCGTTGCGTTGTCAAGGACTGTTGATTTAGCACTTCCACGGATTCCTCTGCCTTATTAATGGATAGCCAAAATGCCTTATTAAATGGATATCACCAAGTAGCTTTCATGAATCCTATTGTAGCATTTTCAGTGGGTCTAAAAGATGTCATTTTTTTGACAGGAACTGAGGAATTTTAAGTATTTGTCACATCCTGTGCATTTCTTCTAAGAATGAAGTGTTTTCACAGCATTCAAATAAATTACTCAAACAGTGGATTTGTTGGTATAAATCAGTGCAACTGAGACTTTGCAGGCTTTACAAACATAGTTAATATATTATGAGATTTTTCTGTTTGAATAGTAAATGACTGACAATTTTTGCAAGTGAAATGCTTTTTTCTTCAGTCCAGCTGCAGAATAGACATGACTTATGCAGGACTTCTCCCCCAGTAGTGCTACTGGTCTCATTACTAATAAATACTGTCTGGGTGGGGTATTTTTTACTGTATCCTAGACTACAAAACACAAGTGGGTATGTTTCAGCTTGGTGAAATAAGTTCTCAAGAACAACTCTAGCACTGAATCCACAGAAAATGACCCACAGAGAATTACTAGAACAGCACAGTTATTGAGTCAGATGTCTGTTATTTCATTCTTCTTTTCTTCCTTCCTTCCTGTTTTTCCCTGTAGTGGCAACTGAATGGAATCAAACTACTGACTGATTTAGATTCACTGTAGCTGATCACTGAGACCTGGCGTGTGGAGACCATCCCAGCCATGCATTAAGAAGGTTACTGCAGCAGAATGGTACATCAAAAAGCCGGTTCCAGAATCCTGTGCAAAAACATCATAGCCTGATCCTGGAGAGTGGTCTGAGTTTGAAAAGTCAGGCATTATTTGCTATATGTTGGCTATCTAACACATTTAGCCTATAGCTAGATGATGACCCAGTTTCTCTCTGGCTTGTACACCTATTCCTTTCTCATGAAGACTACAACACGCATAAGGTGAGGAAACAGCATTTGCCATCTGTTTTGCATTGATTCAGGAGGTGAATGAAACACTGAATTGGACTGAGGAACTGGGAAGGTCTCTTAGATCCTACAGCTTGTGCATAGCCATGTATCTACAAGCAATAACCCCACACATTTTTGTCATTATCTCATTGATAGTTGAGCTGGAATTACTCGCTAACTCAGAAATTCCAATGTAAATACACATTTTCCAAATTCAGGACGAGGGAGAAATTTGCAAGGGTCCGTACAATACAGGGAAAAACCATGAATGTGTTTCATAAAAATCTGCATAATCATCTTCCTGTTGCTGGGCAATGATGTATTAAACAAATATTGTGTAAGCAATAGCAATCTCGTATGTGTGTCCATTTCTCTCGACTGAGGAACATCTGGTTGAGATGCAACTGTGCAGCTAGGAGCAGCTTTGCTGCCCCAGCAGCACAGAGAGGCGGCTGAGATGGGCTTCAGCACACCCCTCAGCCCCATTTGTCATTGATGGCAGGTTTTTCTCAAGCCTGTTCTTGAAGACCTCTATGGAGGGAAACTCACAACCTGCCCTAAGAACCATATTCCAATGCTGCATTGCCCTTTCTGTGGCCCTTTTTGTTAGTGTGTTTTTTCTTGGTCTAACTCAACTATTTCTTCCTGCATCGTCTGAGTATGTCTTGTTCTGTTCTCAGGAACACGGGCATAAACTGTTTCTTCCCTGTTTGCACGATTTTATTTTTTTTTTTTTTTTACACAGGAATGTCTTTCAAGTACTTGCACCCCTTCTCAGGTATCTCTTTAGCATCAAACAATCAGAATTCTTTCTATCTGTTTTAACTTGCCACTTTTTTGATTTTACTCTTTGGCATTGTGACCCAGTGGGCTCTCCTATGGATTCCTGTTTGTCCGCATCTTTCTGAAGCAGATAGTGACAGTATACCAGCTGAGAGCGGAATGATTGTGGAATGGTCTTTACAGGCCTGATTTTGTGTGTTGCTATACTACGACTGCTTTTTTTTGGAGCAGCATGACACTTCTAATTCATTTTCAGCTCATAAATAGCTTATAACTTTTAACTATGTTTTGAGATAGGGCTTAAATTAACTAACCAGTGATTTTACACTGTGTACATCTACAGCTGGTTATTCCTAGGTATAGTATCTCACATTATTCATCCAATTTTTCTGAACATTTCTCCAGTTTGTAACAATCATTTTGAAATCTGTTTCCGTTTTCAAATAAACTGTCAGTCCTTCCAAGTTTCTTGTCATCTGAGGGTGACAGCTACGCATCCTGTGATCATGCTATTAGAGAAAGTATTGAACAGAGAAAAACTGAGGACAAATCCTTTGCAGAAACCATGCAGTTAATTTGCCCAAGTATGGAAAAACTGCAGTGATAATCTCTCTTTTAGTACGATGGTCCAAACAGTTGTGTACCTAATCTGCAGCAGATGCATTCGTGACGTGTTTTCCTAGCCCTTTGTTAGACTATCATATAAAATCGTATGGGAAACATTATTAGATTGAAGGCACAATGTTAACTGTTTCTTCCTTATCCACAAAGCCTGCTAGGTCATTAACAAATAAATGATGTTTTCTTGGCAAGTTTACTTCCTGACAAAATCTTTGTTGGGTGTAACCCATTTCCTTATTATCTTGCAGGCACTTGTAATATGTTTGATTATTTAATTCCAGAATATTTCCAGGAAATGAAACTAATTAACAATTTTCCAACTCTTTTTCAAAGAACAGAAAATATAATAAAACCTAGTCCTTCTACTGCAAGCCTGTTATTAATTTCTGAAGCTAACCGTTAATGGTTCTGAGATCACTTCTAATACAGGTTTAAGCAGCCTAGGATATCAGGAGACCTGAATTTGAAAATTTCTAACTTAGGTAAGTATTCCAAGGCAGAAACCAAATTAGTGGCTGATATGATTCCTGTATAGCTATCCACGGTTTGGGGTATTTTTTTTTAAATATTCATGAAGTCTTGGGTACAACTTGCAGTCAGGCCAGCCAGCTGGATGAGCTTTGACCAGGCTAGTAAGCCTTTCAAAACCTCTTTCACTCCTTTTTTTTATAGAAGTTCTCAAAGTTATTCCTATGTTTCTTCTAAGGTTGTAGGCCGCTGGTGGTGTACTAACTTGGTAAACCAAGGCAAAAATTATTAGCTAGTAATGCTTCAAAGCTAGTACACAGATCAAAAAAAATCTCTTTGCCTTTGCTGGAGGAATGAAAGGAGTTGACACAATAGTAGATTTTTCATCTTTTCCGTATCAACCTTTTCACCACCACAGATATGCAGAAAAGGCATTGTGCTAGATACTGTTTTTTTTTCTGGAAAGTGCATCACTATGGCACTGCCAGAGTTAGACTTTGAGCTTTAGGAACCAAATACAGCTGGTTTGGTAGCCTAGCTCATGCCTGACTTTACTGCTATCAGAAACCTACTTTTCTTTTCTAACTTTTTTTCAGTGAATTTTATCTTCAGCAAAAGAACGCAGGGATCTGTCTTGCATTGGATGCTACTAACAGTACTTCCTCTGTATTTTAATAACTTTCTTCTGCTATCTCTCTGCCAATAACTGAGCATCTCTCGATTTATTTCTATTCACTTGGTATAAACATAGTAATGATGCCCATGTATCTTCTTAGTCAAGAGCGTTATATACCTTTTACATACACAGAAAACAAATTTTCCAGAAAGGCAGTGATAAGGGTCGTTTTGCGCTGTATGCTATTTAATCTTCCCTGTGTCAGCTCTGACCCTTGCCGAGGAATTGAAAAGATGTAAAACAGCAAAAAGTAATTTACCTTCCATTGTTTAGTCCATTCAGCTTTCAGAATCAGATTTAAATGGTTTGCATTAATTATTGTGAAACCTCATGAGACTTGGAGGTCTATCTCTATGGGGATGGAGAAGATAGAGTCTGTCTCAGCAGAATAAGGGTAGAATATTTTTTTGTTTGCCTTTTGGTTGCAAACCTTTTATATTAAAATGTTATAAATAAGTAAAACTTTTTTTCCAGTCAGCAAAAATTGATTTAAGTTTCAATGGAGGAAAAAAAAAGAGAGAGAAATGTATTTGAAGTTTTAGCCTAATTCTGGTGAACTTGGAAAGGACTAGTAGTTAAAATGTAGAATTTCTGTCTTTGTATCTGCATAGACCAATTTTTATTGCCAGAGAAGTTATAGATTGAAGGCTGATTTCTGTTTCTAAGCAATACTCAATGCATTTACACACAGCTCCGTATTTTGGGAAAGTTTTCTGAAGACTAATGAAACTGGCAAGCAGTTCAGCATCGGCAAAGTGATTACATTTTAAATGAAATGGACTTTCAGTGACGTACTGCTGAAAGTTAGTGGAGACAACTGGCAAATTGAGGGTGGGAGAAGATCAATACACAGAATCTGCAGGACTTTGGATCTGTTATTCGAATTATTGATTGAGCGGAGAATTAAAGCAGAGATGCAGTGAGTTTAATTCTACTGTGTGACAGGTGGAAAATGGGTACATTAATTAGGGAGCCCCAGTAGGAATGTTCTCAGCAGGACTTGTGGTTGCTCCAGGGAATCCTTCAGTAACTCTGCCTTGTTTTGTGGTGTGTTTGATGATGTCATTCTCAAGTCTCATTTTTCTGTGCACTGTACTTTCTAATCTTTAAACATTCTGTCTTGCAGAGCCAGACAATAATTGTGTATAGTGAACATAAGCAGGGAATGCGGGCAGAACACTTCTCGATGTTTTAGGATGGTTCTGTCAGACTTCATTGTTCAAAAATCATGTATTTTGATAAAAGCAAACTGTTATCATTTGATATGCTTAACAAGCAACAGGCAATCTCCTCTGTAAGTCCTTTTTGTTGCATATTGGAGTTGTCTGGCTTTTCTTCTTACATGACAACTGAGTGTTCACTTACAAAACCTTTACCACTCTCTTGATTTATTGCTTTCTTAATCTGAAATAAATATAAGAACTTAGAATAGTCTGTTGCTTTTTGGGTAAGGCGAAGTACAGCAGTTTGCATGAGCAACTACAGGACTTAGGAAAATGAAGTGACAGGACAAGTGCACCCCACTACCCAAACGTACCTCACAAATCCACACACTATATGATGATTACTCTCTTCCCTGGTACAGATTATCTAGAGATTTTGGCATGAAGTGTGCCATCTGGGTCTGTGGCAAGTGCTGTGCTCGAAGTTGTGCCTTTTCATGAAAGAGAGAAACATTCTGTCCAGCACCAATTGTTGCTGGTTTCCAACAGATCAGAGGCAAACTGCCAATAAGGCTCTGGCTTAGGGAGAATTTGGTCCTAACTGTGACAAGAAATGCAAACAAAAATGAAAATTAACACCCAACACTGTCATGTAATACAAAACTGTCAGAATCTATTCTAAACCTATCAGACTCTACATTCATTTGGACAGTTTCAAGCACTTTGTGGATATTTTTCCCTTGACTACATTCTTGGTTTCAGTCAGTAAGATTGGTGTCCCAGTTAGGAGACAGGGAGAGGTAAACACAGAGACCTTTGAAGTAAATTACTCCCCTGATTTATTTCTGTCTCGCCTCTGCAGGAGGTAACGTTGCTTCCATTTTTCATCATGATGTTTGAAACATTAAAGTCTTAAAGTAAGCATTTAGTTCCTTATTTTCAAAATGTTTGCTCAGGGAGGACTGGGGATTCATGTTTGCTGCCTGAACAAGCTAGCTTTCTTTCACAAGGTTCAAAAAATGAGGGGGAGAAAATTACCCACCGTTCTTGGTGCAACTCTCCCGGCACCCATGCCCAATGAAAGTGCTTTGTATTTGATATAAGAAAAGTGGGCTGCCCAGGTCTGAAGGTGCTTTCAGGATCTGTAGCTCCTGGCTTGCTGCTCTGAAGCTGTGAAAGCTATGGCAGCTGCAGCTCAACCAGTTCTCTTAAGGTTCATAAATTCCCTTGTGCAGGCAGGCATTCAAAGCCTACAAGTCTGTGCTTTCATTCTTGACTTATCCTACAGTCATGTACTCTGGAAATATTATGGCTACAGCTTTTGGGGTTGACCTGAGCAGTTCACGTTGGGGTTGATCTAAGCAGTCCCCACATGGTGGGGTTGTTGCAAGGTTAGAAGAGATGATAGCGATTCCAGGGCTTGCAGCTCTAGTGCAGCCTTGCAGTGCTTCCAGGTGTCCTCCTGCAGTATCAGGCATATGAAAGGCATGGGACCTCTGCTTAACCCTCAGCCTAGCCCTACAGCAGACAGTACGAAAACTCTGCTTAGGAAGGCAACCTACCAGAGGTATGACCTGCAGCTTGGGACCTGGAGTCCTTTGAGGTGCTCCGAGTTTGCAGTTTCAGGGCAGCTTTTTCATGTAGATCAGTTCACCTTGAATTTTGCTTTGGGGCCAAGCAAAGAAAGAGATTGCTCAGGGCTCTCTAGAAGCTCAGACAACCTGTCCCAAAGCAGAAGGCTGTGAAAGAACTGAGCAGAATGACACTGACAGGACCAAGGGCCATTCTAGTCCCTTTCATGTTGCCAGTTCCTAGGGATGTTTCCCAGTTAATCTTCATTACAATCCAATTTGGAGCAAAATGTTAAAAGACGTCTTTTTGCCAATTGCACTTTTTTTACTTTGCCTAGATCTATTAATTGTAGCAAATGATCCATGGCACTGCAGTATATCCAGGTAGTTACCATATACTTTCTAAATGGAAATCACTGTGGTGTGTCTCTGTTATTTCAAGTTCATAAACAGTGTGCTCCTACAGACTTGTAATAGGTGCAGGTGATCTTTAACAAAAGCTTTGCGAAGTGTGGTTATAAATATAAAATGCTGAGTAGAGAGAACAACTATTTTCAGAATCCAATGCAAACCTTTGAAAGACAGGCACAAACAAACTTTGTATAAGCAATGTCTCTAAATAAAAAAAATTAGAGAAGCGGTCACGCGATAAGGAGAGGAGAATGATTATTGCTAAAGCCTGTTATTAATATTAGTCTTATTCATCCAGTGTAATATATTCCTAGCAGTGCCTGCTGTCTTGTACAACATAGGCTGATATTTGCTGCATTAAAATGGTGAAGATACTTTAACTGATAACAAATGAGCATGAATGGTCATCTGAGTACACATACAGCAAACTTATTTAGCTCATTGACAAAGTACAGCGAAAGTCAGCAACAAAATCAGAGTTAGTACAACTTCCAAGGATTTTCTTATGTGTCTACTGGAGTGGGCCAAGTACATGCTTTCAAAAATATCTCAGTACAAGCAATTAAGTGTCTTAAAAAATGCTTGCTGCCTCCAGTATTGCCACCAGAGTCATATGATTTCATCATGTGGGCTATAATCTAGTCCTACAAAATCTCTATACAGAAACATTTCTATGTCCAACTAGGTAATGTGGTATTGTGTTGTGATTAATGACCCTACCCATTTTGTTCAAATGTTTTGGTTGAAAAGTTATTGTCTCTTTGGAACAGAGTTCATCCCCCCATGCTTTATACTTTTGTGTAACAGTTTTGTATATGAATCATATTAAGCAGAGAGTAAAACTGAATTACATTGTGCGACTCAAGTACAAAGCTTCAAATCAGATTTTTCTTAAACATTGCATTTGTGATCGTGTTCATCATTATACAGTCTTTTAATAGAATGAAATGGGATAGGACATGTTCAAAGCAGAGGTCAGATAATTTCACACATCAGACTGTTTTGCAGCTTTCTAAAATTCTGAGTTTGGTATGTTTCTCTACTTAAGTGTAATCTGTACACTTATGAAATGGTATTCCTTATGTCTGAATTCTTGTATTCTGTCATATAGGTTGTTTTCCAGACTGTATGCACTATATAATGCATAATTTAACCATGGGTGTCTACCTTCATAATCTATGGACTGGTCCTTTTTTGTGATATACATGTTTCAATAGATGAACCTGTGATAACTATTACAATTTTGCATGTAAATTATCCAGAGTCTTTATTAAAGTTTCGATCATGCAGTCAGTTGAAGAAACTTCTCCTAAGAATTGAGAAAGAACAAGTAGAAAATGGACATGATTAAATTCAAAAAGTCTGTGGCTGATTAACCAAGAGAAGGTGTTAAAGACAAATGGATCCAACAGTTAGCTCTCTGCTACAACATAGAGCATCTATTTGAGGCCCCTTATTTGAACAGGAGGGCAATTTAATCTTTAGGTAACCAACAAACTACAGCAATAAATCCAAGTCTAAACAGATGCCTGCCTGTCAGAGTGGATGATTAAGGCCATCATGAACAGGGCCCCAAAGCACTATGGTATTAGGCATGATATATAAATAATAGGGTGATAAATTGTAGCCAGAGTTATTAAATAAGATTTTATTAGGGAAAAAAATTACTTCCTTTAAGCAATGTGACTTTAAGAAGTAGAGAGATCATGTGGTCTTCAGTGATCTGTTCTGCTCTGAATATTGTCAATATAAAGAAATAATTTTATAAAAAATTGTGGGTCAATGTAGTGTTGAGGATCATTCTTAAAGGTTGTCCGTTGTGTAGTTCAGTGTTCATTACAGTTCAAATAGGAAAATTAAAATGCACAAACATCCAAAGAACTAAAGTATGCAAAGAATTCACTGACTTTTGGCCTTATTACTTCTGTAGATGAATACTCTCAGTTGTCACTTGAAAAACTGCCAGTGTAGCTTGCTCTTTGATTAGGAATGCATTCTGCTGTCAGGCAACTGGCAGCTTTCAGAGTCTAAACAAGGACTTGTATCAACAGAGAAAGTGCATATTCTCATGTTATTTTGATGGTACTTTTATTTCTTCTGTGGTGGGTATTAGAGCAGTCTCTTTCCTCCTGCTCTTACTAATAGCATCCTGGAGTGTCTGTACATTTCTGCAATTGTCTATCCATGCTTACTGTCTTTATGATGGTTAAAATCCTTGCAGAACCCTATTCATAATAAACCACTTGAGCTATTCTTGATAGGTACATCAAGGTCTTCTGTTCTTCTGTTGCATTTTTGCTTTTTTTTTATTACCTTGGATGAGATGTATATAAAAATTTCAAAGATGTTTCTTTGCCTTGTGTTGAAACTCAATGAAATAATTCCCTTCTGGTCCATTGACCATGTCACTATGAGTGGACACAATTCCACCAGTGAAAATTGAAACCTTTATCTCTAATGCTTCTGCATTAAACTTTCTCCATATGAAAAGGTGGTGTCTTGCTTTCAGCTAACTGTTCACCAACTATTAGTTTTTCTAATACATTAGGCATAGTTTTAGGAAGGCTTGGACTCCCTCCTCTTGTTCTGTTGCTGCAGATTCGTTTGGTAATTTTCTCTGCAGAAATCATGACCTAAATGGGCTTCACTTAAAACCTGACTTACTTGTGACATCCTGTATATGAGTAGAACTGTTTTCCAGTACCATAGCTGTATCTTCTCCTCCTTCCTTTCCTCTGCCCATTTATTTGCTTGATTTTGATCTGTGTTTTGTCTTGATTTTTGACCTAATCTACACACAATTTCCACTGTGTGTAATTTTCAGGAGAGAACTTTTAATTATAAGTGCAAAAATAACAGCACCATTAATTTAGAGGAGCTGAAGATGAAAAGAAACTTTCCCATAAGACATAAACTTTTCTGTTTTTTTTTTTTGTTTGTTTTTGTTTTTTTTTTGTTGCCTGGCTTTTTCTGAAATTTTACAGCCTGAGATGGAGCAAGTCTATAAGCAGTGACATTTGGTAAAACGTAGGGGTATGATGCCAAACCGTTCCTTGCTTGCAGCCACTTAAATCCAATGCAAAGGAAGACATTTTAGTTAAGGAGTACCTATTTTAAGCTAACCTGTGCTTTTAATGTACTTTTTTTGTTATGATGCTTGATCAGTGTAACATTTCTGTTACTATCGAAATAACCCAACAGTTTGGTTTTGTGTGAAATGAAGTTAATGATCTTAGCATCCAAGCAAAACCAAAGCTAAAGAACCAATTGTCATCGTAGTGGGCCGTAAGACTCCCCTTGGCTCTGAAATCATACGTACAACAGATGTGCCACCTCATGTCTATCTTTCTTGCTAGTGCACTTCAGTTGCCTTTTGTTCGTATGCAGGTTCTTAGGGGAATGTTTATGTAATTGATAACTAAAATCATGTGAACAGGATGACAAATGGGAACAAAGTAAGTGGAGGCATAGCAGAAATTTCTGCTATTTCAAGCAGACCCTGAAGCAATAAGTGCGAGATGGAGTCATGTCTTTTAGCAAAGGAAGCTACACTTAGCAAGCCAGTAGATATCTTCGCAACAGAGGGCAGTGAGCCTTGTTGATACAATGCACAGGTATTATCTCGCAGTTAAGTGATTGCTATGTACATGATGACCATACTGTTTACCACTATAGTTATTCATGGCCACATTTATTTGCCTATTTAAATGCATTTAAAATTATTTTAGTTTTGATTCCTACAACTGTCTGAAATTGATTCTACCTGTAGATGGAAACATGACTCAGATGACCTGATCTGACGGAGTATTCTCTAAGACATTTGAGAATCACTATTTTCCATCTACTGAAGACGTGATCCCCAACCTGTATTTTGCAAGGCCTAAATTAAAATAAAAAGATTTTCTCATATAGCTATAGTGCCAAGACGTCCTTGAGCCATACACGACCCATAATATAATTAGCGAAATCACAGGTATGCCAGTATAAGCCAAGACTATATCAACTTACTCAAAAATGTAAAAAAAAAAAGTAAAAAGAAATAATTCTGGACTTTACTGACATTACATATGACACAGCACAGGTACAAGTGTCTATCCTAGACCTGGCCTGAGGGAAGGATTGAGACAATCCCAAGAACAAATACAGGCTGGGCAACGAGTGGATCGAGAGCAGCCCTGCTGAGAAGGACTTGGGGGTGCTGGTGGATGAAAAACTGAATACACGCCAGTGATGTGCACTCGCAGACCAGAAAGCCAATCACATTCTGGGCTGCAACAAGAGCAGCGTGGCCAGCAGGTCGAGGGAGGTGATCCTCCCCCTCTGCTCCACTCTGGTGAGACCCCACCTGCAGTGCTGCATCCAGCTCTGGGGCTCCCAGCGTGGAAAGACATGGACCTGCTCGAGAGGGTCCAGAGGGGGCCACGAAGATGATCAGGGGCTGGAGCACCTCCTCTATGAAGACAGGCTGAGTGTTGGGGTTGTTCAGCCTGGAGAAGAGAAGGCTCCGGGGAGACCTTTTAGTGGCCTTCCAGTACTTAAAGGGGGCCTGCAGGAAAGCTAGGGTGTTTATCAGGGCCTATAGTGACAGGATGAGGGGTGGAGGTTTTAAACTGAAAGAGGGGAGATTTAGATTAGATATAAGGAAGAAATTCTTTACTGTGAGGGTGACGAGCCACTGAAACAGGTTGCCCGGAGAAGCCATGGCTGCCCCCTCCCTGGAAGTGCTCAAGGCCAGGTTGGATGGGGCTTTGAGCAACCTGGTCTAGTGGAAGGTGTCCCTGCCCATGGTGGGGGGGGGGCTGGAACTAGATATCATAGAATCATAGAATCGTTTGGTTGGAAAAGGCCTTTAAGAACATCAGGTCCAACTGTTATCCTAACACTATCAAGCCTACTACTAAACCATGTCCCTAAACACCACATCTATACATCTTTCGAACACCTCCAGGGATGGTGACTCCACCACCTCCCTGGGCAGCCTGTTCCAATGTCTAACGGCTCTTTCAGTAAAGAAATTTTTCCTAATATCCAATCTAAATCTCCCCTGGTGCAGCTTGAGGCCATTACCTCTTGTGCTGTCACTAGTTACTTGGGAGAAGAGACCAACACCAGCCTCACTACAACTTCCTTTCAGGTAGTTGTAGAAAGCAATAAGGTCTTCCCTCAGCCTCCTCATCACTAGGCTAAACAATCCCCATTCCCTCAGGCACTCCTCATAAGACATTTTTCCAGACCCCTCATCATCTTTGCTGCCCTTCTCTGGACGCGCTCCAGGACCTCAAAGTCTTTCCCATACTGTGGCACCCAAAACTGCACACAGTACTCAAGGTGCGGCCTCACCAGTGCCAAGTACAGGGTCACAATCACCTCCCTACTCCTGCTGGCCACACTATTTCTGATACACGCCAGGATGCTGTTGGCCTTCTTGGCCACCTGGGCAACACTGCTGGCTCGTGTTCAGATGGCTGTCAACTGGCACCCTCGCGTCCTTTTCTGCTGGGCAGCTTTCCAGCCACTCTTCGCCAAGCCTGTAGCGCTTCATGGGGTTGTTGTGACCCAAGGGCAGGACCTGGCACTTGACCTTGTTAAACTTCATACAAGTGACCTCAGCCTGTCTATCCATCCTGAGATCTTTAAGGTCCTTTCCAACCCAAACCATTCCATGATTCTAAGATACAGGCTTCATCACTGGGTATAGGTAATTTGCAGTGGAAACAGAAATTCCTCTTTGTATTTCTCAGAAAACTGACCCAGGTTCTCCTTGTGTTTCCTCCCTTGGTCCTGTCCCTACCAGATCAGCTCTTCCTTACCTTTCCTTCTAACTTTTTTTCTACTTCATTTTCACTCAAATGTATGAAGAGTAAACTGTCCAATAAGGGAATAAAGGAAGCCAAAGTTGGTCCAAAAATTTCCCAAAGACATGCCATGGCTCCACTCCCTTCATTCCTCAGCTGCAAATCCTCATCATCTTTGATGATGCTGAGGAAGGACTGAATTTGACCCTACTTTTCAATACTTAACTTTTGAGAATTTTCTTCCTTTTTGGCTATGTAGAGAACTCAGCTGAAAATCTCTGCATTGCTTAGTGTTTCTTAAATTTGTAGTAATATCACTGTTAGATTCTTAATTTTTTTGTCATGTACATCCTATCAAATCTGGACGGAGAGTTTGAAATATCTATCTTCCCAGCCTCCTTTCTCAGCTCTAGAAAGCTGACAGCAGTTAGATTTCCAGGGATTAAGAAAGTAACTTAGACATCTATCCTCATTCAGTTCTCTTATGCTGCAAGCTCCATGATCTTGGGCAAATAAATTGGACACTTAGAGACATTTCTCATCTCCAAGGGGTACAGACCTGTTAAAGATGCTTTGAGACTGTAGGATGGTAAAATTATAAGGTGCAGTGAAGATGTAAGGTTCAAGGTGTATTAAGAAAAAAAAAAATTATCAGAGCTTTGCAATGCATCTGCAGTCAGCAAGAAACAGTTAATACGTTTCCTGAAGCCTGAACTTTAAACTTTTATCTTTGGACAACAATATCCATCTTTTTTTTTTCCCCCACGTGACTTTAGCTCTAAGATACAGCCTGGGTGAAAATCAAGAAACTGCAGAACTTAGGAGGAAAAGTAAACAATACTTGGTAATTACTTGTATTAATGTTTCTCTTACAGGCATGACTTTTCTTGTGTACAGGATTTTTTAAAAAAAGCAGAAGTTGCAACATGTACTGATCATTCATGCAATTAAAGAGTATTCTGTGCCATGAGATAGACTTGCCTTTGTGATATTTTTATATAGCTGGAGTTAATGCTGAATATAATTTACATCCAATCAATGGTATTGTGCATCATCAGATGAAAAATATATTCAACATAACTGCTGTTAGTTCCTGTTTAAAGCCCTAATCAGAGCCTATGCCAACATGTAATCACATTGCAGAATAAATTGTTATAATATAAAGTATGTGGAATAGATACTAAGACATGCTAAAAAACTGCTTTCTATCTCCACAAATAATAGCTAAGAGATTTCCTTGGAAATGCCTCAAACCACATGACCAAGTGACTATGACAGCTATTACAGTAAAGAGTGCAGGATAAGAATCTGTCCAGCATAGGAGCCAATAAAAACAGGGAGGGAGAAGGTGACCAGAGGTTGGTATCACGTAATCCCCGCTGTGCATAGGCCACCATAAGGTTTGGTTACCACTTGTATTACTATAAATTTAAAAAAGGCTAAGTGACACAGAGATTTCCAGCTGAGTTCTCTGCAAGTACCTAAACAGCATGACTGTAAAAGAATTTTCAGTGAAGTTAATGATTATTTGTGCCTTTAAGCACCTCCTTGATTGTGAATGGTTTATCCCAGGAAATACCTGGTCAGAGGTACCCTTTTGATGTACAATCCTTTCCTTGCTTTGATCTTATTCTGCACAGATATTTGCTGGTAATGTAGCCAGTTTTGTATTGGGCAGCCACCCTTGGCTCAGTGTGGTGCTCCAAGTATCTCTCCCCCTCCACCCTCAGCTAGAGCTAAGCAGCAGAGCAGCCTTTATAAGGTATTTTGTTCCTCCAGTCCAGCTTCTGGATTGCCCATCCGAGTATACAAGCATCTCACTATCTTCACATGCACTCTTCTTGAAGTTATGCCAGTCTCAAAAGTTTCTCTTCACCATACAGCACAGCTTGACTTAAATGAGGTAAACAATACATCTTTGCTAGTCTGGCTCTTTTGGGCTGAAATAGGACTGAGCGTAGCCAAGCTGACAAACTAGAGAAAGCAGCAATATCTGTCAGGGGTTGGTGTGGAGGGCCTGTGAGCTAAGCCTGTTAGAGGAGGTATGCAGCCCAGCTAGAGATACATCTCTTTGTACAGACCAGGAGATTGAACATTGTGTAGCTCCTGTGGCACTACTGTGGAAAGAGAGGAGTTTCATTCTAGTGTACAGCTTTGTGAACTGCAGTGACAGCTGCAGGATAAGGAGGTGATTTACAAGAGGGCCAAGTTAATTTTATGTGTTCCTAGTGCGTTCTCTTTCTCTGGTGCCTCTCCTAAATCTCCATTTCTCCAAAAGCTCTTTCTGGGTGAAACCTTTGTAACAGCCCAGAAGTCGTTGAACCTTGGAGGGAGTGGAGACAATGAGGGCCACATACTGTTTCTTAAGACCTGACTGTTCATATATGCAAACATCTGTGTCTAGTGTTTGAAGCGTCTGTGAATGATACTGCTAAGTAGAACTACTATGTGGTATTCTTTGGCAATTTTCTTCTTACGGTTGCTGCTGTGTAATTGCCAGGGCCTTAGTTCTCAGCAAGTAGTGGAGTGGGTCATTGCTGGGTTGCCCTGCCTCAGATCTGGAGCCAGGTAGCACTGTCAGGCACATGATTCCTCCCCAGTGTGCACTCTGTCCAAGAGGCTGAAAAGCCTTAAGGCCAGCACTACTGGTGACCTGGTAAGGCATAACGTGTCTTAGGACTGTTATCACCCACTGCGCAGAGGATCTTTTACTCATCTACTTCTAGTCCTTTCCTATCACGTTCTGGTTGGCTCAGCTCTCCAAATTTGGAGATGTATGGATCTGTCTTGCTTTTCCCAGAGAGTCACTGCACTGCTTTAGAGAGAGCGATCAAGCATGTCCAGTGACTGTCACTCTCCTGTGCCTGCTGGAGCCTCTGGACCCATCTAATTAAGATGCTGTGCTTTGCTCTTGGTGTGTGTGCACAGACCACTCAACACAAAAGAAATCTGTCTCCCCTTCACTGCTTCTCTCCTGTTTGGACAAAACGAAAATCAAATGCTGCAGTATAAACATAGAGGCTTACAAAAGTATTTCTAGTTTCTTTGAATGTTGTCACTATGGAGTATATAGGCTACTAACAGAATTATGATTTAAACATTCTCCCCACCATGAATCTGTTATTACACAGTTTTTAGTAAAATAATTTGCAGCCGCTCCCAATCAGTTGTGTCAGCAGATTTAGTTCATCTTTGAGGCCCAGCAGGGATGACAGTCTATTTGTTATTAGAGTAATAAATAAACAAGGAACTTGTCAGAGGCAAAACTGGTATGTGTGCCTTTGTAAGATAAATGCTGCCTTTGAATAGACAAATATTTACGGTCTTACAGACCAAAATTGTCATCCTAGCTAAAGGCCTTGTATTGTGAAATTAAAGAAAAAGATTTTATGATTTCTGGATCTTTCCAGTGAAGGCAAAGTTAGAGCTAACTGATGAAAACGTATCAATAGATTTCATGATAATGAGCAGGCCATTCTAGTAAAGCTATAGCCCTGTAACCCTGTATCTTTCTACAGAGAAATTTGGGTTGGGTATTCATGTCAGCATGCTGTTGGTACAGCAAATATTAAAATTTTTTAACATAGCCTCCAATTTCATGTCCCTAAGACTGCACAACATATGTTCTCTGAGGCTTGTGGCAGTAGGTTTTCTGAAATGCTTTAGAGGAACTAGGAGAAAGGATTTACTGAAAATCAATGAGATTCCTTATTCGAGTGCTGGAGAGCCTTTGAAAATCTTCAGAGGAGGTTGCAGAAGGCTGGTTTGTTTATTCCACCCTAGCCAATATGAAGTTGTATGTTTGGGGAATAACAGTATTCTATACGGAAATGGAAAGAAATGTTATGTTTTAAACTTTATTATGCAGCAAGCGATCTCTTACATGACTATTCTTCTGTGGTGGTAAACCAGTCACCGCATCAACAGACAGAAGGAGGTATAGAGTTGAAGGGTCAAAATAAGATTGGCAAGGCTCTTAAGAATGAAAAGATGCGAAGCGTGAAAGCAAAAGGATGCCAGCTGTTATCAACTTTTAGGAGTTAAAGTTCCTGCATTTGATTAAAAATTGTGGAGGAAATAAAAGATTCATCAAAGTAAAGTGAAAATTCTCTTGCTCCTGAAAGAATTCCCAGGAGTTCTCAGAAACTCTTCAGAAGACTTAACACCTCTTGGCCCATGCGTTGTTGTACACTTAATACAGTCTTATACAGAACATGTTATGCACAGAATGCTCCTTGTGGTGTTCAGATCCATCAATATGTTTATTTGCTTGAGTAAAATGCAACAACCATGGACAGAAACATAGAAGTTTGGACAGTTCCAACATGAAGTGTAGCCACAGCTCATGATTCCTTGATACAAACACTGGGTTTTGTTGGAAGCAGGAGTCTAAATGATAAATGGCATCACTAGTTATGAATGGTACTGCTTTTTGGTGTGAGATATATTAGACAGGAGATGCCAAGAAACGAAGTGATATCGGTATTACCTCTCCTTGTGCTTTGATATAAGGAATCTGTAACCATTACCTGAAAGCTTTTAGAAAATTATGACTCTCTTAACTCATGCTACCTCCTATGATCTTCATGCTATAATTATATTAAAAAAAAAAGGTGTTCAGAGGGAAATCACAGCTGGTGGTTGACTTTAAGTTACTTTGCAAGCTGAATCAAATCTCATTTAGAAGCAGATAAGACTTACTGGGGACTACCTCAGAATTTCTCTTCAGGCAAAACTTTGATTTGTGTCCTGTGTTGTTATGGTGTGAGGACACCCTACATGTAAGTTCAATTCTGGTCTCACTTGCCTTAATTTGTCAGTTTTCTGTGACTATCGAATTTGCCTTGTTTATACCTATGAAATAAGAATCATTCCTTTTGATTTTCACAGGAACTACAGTGCAGAACTTACTGCTATTACTTTAGTAGTATTTTTATAAGCTGGATCCATCTTTTGGTGCTGTCATTATAACAGAGTTTATTATGATCTGCAAGCTAAATAGCCTAAGCAGCAATAAGAAGCAAATTAAAAACCCCAGAGCAGTATGATTTCATTCTTCTTCACTGTAATATAAAGCTTGCTTTTTTTTAAGAGGAAATAAAATTTGCTCTTCAGTCACCTTGTTTCTCTTTTAAGACACTACCTCATTGCCCAATTCACCAAAAATAATTTCTTAAGCCCATTCTTTGTGCTGTATCCTGATGTACCCACAATTTGCTGAGATAATTTTTCCTGACTGTCATCCAGCAAGCCACACTACAATTGTGCTTGTGCCCCACATGGGACACAGAGAAGCAAGATTAACCACCATCTAATTTCTACTTTTGTCATAAGTGTTGCCTATAACACATGGCAGACAAAGTGTGCTCTCTGAGGAGTTTGACACAGCCACTGTCTGGCAGTCTGGGTAGTAGAGAATATATTATTTATCATACTCAATGGGATGAGGCGGGCACTGAAGCTACTTATTGGAGCAGCTGTGAACCCCCAATCTCCTTAATTTTCAAAACAGGTAATTAACTGGAAAGTCATTTATAATAACTACTGACGTCTCCAGAAATCACAGAATGGGTTGTTAACTTTGCAGCTTTATTGTACTATTTTTGTTGATAGTTCAGTAGTGAAGTCTGTCAGGAAATTGCATATTCCTTATACTGAAGAAGAAACGTATCAACATTTCTGACATGTCAATATTAGCTTTGGACACCAGAAGAAATGGTTGGAAGGTGGGTGATTTGGAGGACAGAGCAGTAGGATGTTGTTGTTTGTGCTTGCTTTTTAACCACCGTGTGGAAAGAAGAGATCAGAATTTGAACCACTAGCATTCTGTATAGTAAGAGTTTTGCCACTTACTGTATTTGGATGCTGAACTGAATCCTCAGATAAAAATATGCACCCATGTAAAAGCTGACACATTGGCAAGGGCAGTGTATCAGTGGGCATAAGACTGCAGCAAACAAAAATCTGCTCTGCTTCACTATAGCTTAAGTAAAGGGCCAAGGTCCAGGGCATTATGAAGAATGAATTGGTTCTAACAGGGCTGTCATTCCAGATAAGCAATTAGATATTTAAAGTGGTAATGTGGAGAATCATGTTATGAGTCCATGTATCAAAACTGACTAGTAAATGGAGCCAGTTGTGGCATCTAGGTGCAGTGATAAGGGTCTGGTAAATGCATTCGATAGATGAGATGCATCAGATAAGTGCCCTTACTTTGTATGCTGTTTACCTATGATAAAACTTTCCGTCTTCAAATGGCTATCAGGGAGTCTTAGGTTGAATTTTCTGCTCTTCTCAAGAAAGTTGTTCAGGGTGAAAGGTGGCTGATTTAAGCAAATGTTTTTTTCTGATCATTTCTGAGCTGTGAAGTGTCTTTATTATACACTTTGATTCTTGTGAACAGAAAGCAGAATTCAGCAGAAACCTGGTCTTTGCTAACTGAATATCATTTGTCAAAATATGCCTCATACTAATAAACTAGCCCCTGAATATGTGGTAGTAAGCAGCATTATAGACTATCTATCAGGAGATGTTTTTCTTTAAAACTTGGCAGTATTGTACTGGAGTTTGGGTTTAACCTAGAAAACTACACTCTATGGCTGTTAGACAATGAGAGAAGTTGTTGTAGACTCACAAACCACAGATTTATGACTCTTGTAGTAAGAGCAGCTTGTTGATAAGGGTGGTAATAGAAAGTATGGGGCAGGATTTTGCAGGATTTTCAAAAGCACTCAGCAGTGAATAATTCTGTATCCACAGAAATGTGTCCTTTACTTCAGTGGGAACACAGTCAGGCAAAGGGGCAGTGCTTTGAAAAATTCATCCCATTGCACAGGGCATATGTATGAAGCCGCATGTTGAGATGATGTCTTTTGAGCAGTATTCCTCAAATATTATTTTTCGTCTTAATTTAGAAACATTCAAGGTTGAAAAAGAGAAATAGAGCCACCATCCAGGAATCCTGGAAGAAATCATGGACTGGCCAGAAGGCAGAGATTTTGAAGCACTGCCTGAGGAGATGGCTCGTGCCCAAGAGGCACCACCATATGATGAGTTATCAGAAGATGAAAGGCGTTATGCTTTGTTTATGGATGGATCCTGTCGTGCGGTAGGAAACGGTCGGAAGTGGAAAGCTGCTGTGTGGAATCCCACACAGCAAGTCATTGAGGCTGCTGAAGGAGAAGGCAAGTCAAGTCAGTTTGCAGCAGTAAAAGCTATCCAACTAGCCCTGGAGATTGTGGGGAGAGAAAAGTGGCCAGTACTCTGTCTCTATACTGATTACTGGATGGTGGCTAATGCCCTATGGGGTTGGTTACAGCAGTGGAAGAAGACTAATTGGCAGCGCAGAGGTAAAACCATCTGGGCTGCTGCATTGTGGCAGGACATTGCTGCATGGGTAGAAAACAGGACTCTAAAGGTACGTCATGTAGATGCTCACATGCCCAAAAGCTGTGCCACAGAAGAACATCAAAACAATGAACAGGTAGACAAGGCTGCCAAAATCGAAGTAGCTCAGGTGGACCTGGACTGGGAGCGTAAGGGTGAGCTATTTGTAGCTCGATGGATCCATGAAACATCCAGACATTTAGGAAGAGATACAACATACAGATGGGCTCATGATCGAGGGGTGGACCTGACTATGGAGGCCATTACACAGGTCACTCATGAATGCGAAACATGTGCTGCAATCAAGCGAGCCACACGAGTAAAATCTCCCTGGAATAGAGGGTGGTGGCTGGGTTTTCGATATGGTGAGGCCTGTCAAATTGATTATATTGGACCACTGCCACGAACACATCAAAGCAAGCGCTACATACTCACCATGGTGGAAGCAACTACCGGTTGGCTAGAAACACACCCTGTAAACCATGCCACTGCCCGAAACACCATCTTAGGCCTTGAAAGACAAATTTTGTGGTGACATGGCACCCCAGAAAGAATTGAATCAGACAACGGAATACATTTCCGAAATAACCTAGTAAACACTTGGGCGAAGAAATATGGCATTGAGTGGGTGTATCGCATCCCCTATCACCCACAAGCTTCTGGAAAGATTGAACGATATAATGGACTGTTAAAGGCGGTGTTGAAAGCGTTGGGCCATGGGGCATGGAAGCACTGGGACGTAAATTTAGCAGAAGCCACTTGGCTAGTTAATACCAGAGGATCTGCTAACCGTCCTGGTTCTGCCCAAACAAAACCCCTGCATACTATGGGAGGAGATAAAGTCCCCGTAGTGCATACAAGAAAGTGGCTGGGAAAGGCGGTGTGGGTTGCTCCTCCCATGGGAAAAGGCAAACCCATTTGTGGGATTGTCTTTGCTCAGGGCCCTGGGTGTGCTTGGTGGGTAATGTGGAATGATGGGGAGACCCGATGTGTGCCCCAAGGAGACTTAACCTTTGCTGAGAAGTAATTTGTATGTTGCAGGAAAGTAATGTAGCAGGAGTGACCTGGAGTGACGAAGACAGAGTTTTGCAAGGAATCAGAAGAGTGCAGCTATGACAAAAACCAAGCCGGCGCTGGTGCCCAACGATCAAACATACTGCTTCTCCTGTCCTGAACACTCATCTTGACAGATGGGACACAAGTTGTAGACCTGGGAAAAAGACTATCTGTCTGCTAAAGGACAAGGGATGGTAGTTAATGAGAATGTTAAATCTCTATGTTGGGGATAAAGATGGTTTAAGTATGTAGCATCATTTGTAAGCTGTAAGAAGGATATACATTAAATTATGTGATACCTGAGCATGACACAAGTGGTATGGAATAAGGGGTGGATAGTGTAATGGGTCTGCCTGAGATGCAGCCCTCACCGTGCTGTGCAGTGGTAGCTAGATAACACACCAGTGTTTTGACTACTGCTGAGCCGGGCTCATACAGCACCAAGGCTGCTTCCCCAACATTTCCCCAGTAGGCTGGGAGTGGGTAAAAACTTGGGAGGGGATATAGCCAGGACAGCTGACCCAGACTGTCCAAAGGGATATTCCATACCACATGATGTCTGCTCAGCAATATAAGCTGGGGAAAACAGGAAGAAGGGCGGGACATTCGTTTCACGTTTGTCGTCCGGAGCAACCGCTACGCGTACCAGAGCCCTACTCTCCAGAAAGTGGCTGGACATCGCCTGCTGATGGGAAGTAGAGAATAAGATCTTTTGTTTTGCTTTTGCTTCCGCGCGCGGCTTTTGCTTCATTAAACTGTCTTTATCTGACCCACGTGCCCGTTGTTATATTTTCTCTCCCCTGTCCAGCTGAGGGGGTGAGAGTGATAGAGTGGCTTTGGTGGGCACTTGGCATCCGGCCAGGACCAAACCACCATATAGTGAGAAAGGGAAACGAAAACACCTGGTTTGCATGTAAGGTCTATCTGAGCACTTGAATCTTTGAGGCAGATTATCCTGTCAGTTGCCCCCATTCTTCATACACGCCGAATACTCTTCCCTGGAATCTCTAACTTGTTTCATGAGGGTTATGAACATGGAGTGGACAACAGAATTCAAGTCAGATTTTATTTACTAAATTAAATTTTGGTTTTGTGTTTTTACGTTTGCTTAATTTAATTGGATTTTGTCTATTGTAGTGGGAAGAACATCTTCCTTCTTTGCTGAACATAAAATTAACTTTCATTGGTGATTTGGGTTTGTTTGGATCTATATAAGCTTTTCCTCTAAATGAGTTTGTTCTTTCTAAAACAAATATCACTCTCATATTTTGGAGGTGCAGAAAATTTGTAATCTTGTTTCTTCGTTTTCCTTATTATGTTGTGTTAATTTATGTATACATTAACATGTATTTGCATGATTTATTCATTTAAAGCTGTACATGTTTATTTGAAAAGAGGCTCAAAGAGCTTTATCACGAAAATGCTAAATTCGACACCATTGACAGAGTGTGTGTTTTTGGACTTTAGCCACAAGAATAAAAAATGGGTCTATCATTTTGTTTGATTAAAAATACTTTCTGAAGCAAGATTTTCTATTATTTTAGTGACTGAGGGTGAAATTCTGCAATCAATAAGAGGATTAGGGAGAAAGTGTTTAGTTCAAAGGCCTTGTTGCATAAGACATGACTGGAGTATTTTCTTCTGGTCCTTGTCTAAGTCTGTCAGACTTAGAAGAGGCAAGAGTAGATCAAGGTAGAGCTAATGACTGTAAAGTGTCAGCAACCACTGACTGTTGTGAATAGGAATTAACAAAATCCATCTGGAGCAAACCAGGAAAATAATTTTTCCTCTAAAATGTTGATTAAAAAAAATGAAGATGTCTTAATTTTCGTCAGGAAAATGAAAACTTAGTATTTGTTAATATTCAAAAAATCAGAAGTTCCTTTCTAATAACTGTAACAATGAAATACATTTTATTGAAAAAAAAAGTAAAGATTCAGAAAATTTTCAGATGGCACTGGTCTGTCTTCAACTCTGTACAAGTTAGACCAGAGCTAAGTCAAAGCATTGAATTAACTCTTTCTGGTATGTCACGGTTTGAGGCTGGGCTGGCCACTAACGAATGACAGACGCTCTCTACTAACCCCTCTCCCCTCCCAAAAGGGAAAAGGAAAGAGAACAAGAGAGAGAGAGCCTTTACGGTTTGGAAAAGAAAACTAAAACAGCTTTAATGAAACAATAACAATAAAAGAAAAGATAATAATAAGAACAAGGAAATAATGAAATATATACAATATGTACAAATACATACAAAACCAATACCGAGCCCAACTCCCCCCACTCTGATGACAATACGTCACCACCACACTTCAGGGCTGGCACTGGGGCAGTCCCAGGCTGGACTTGGCAGCAGACAGGGATGGGATTGCAGGAGCTGAACTCAGGCACTGGATTCAGGGATGCACGGATCGGGATCGACGACAGAAGAATAGACAGAGTCCTCCTCAGATGTCGGCCATCGAAGAAGAGAGGAAGAGAGCGAGACTCTCGTGGTCTCTCAGCTTTATACTGAATATGACATATATGGGATGGAATATTCTGTTGGTCAGTTTTGGGTCACCTGTCCGGTTTGCTCCTCCCTGTAGGTGCAACCCTTTTCACTCCCGGCACCCCAACATGGAGTACAAGATTTAGCAGTGACCTTGGTCGCTATAAGAACAGGTATAAGCAAGGGCCTCTCTGCATACCATTCCTTGGTACGAACTATAAACACCAGGCCTTATCACTGCGAGAAGCAGTCACTGTTCGGAAAAACATGCTGCTGTTTCAGAAAATGCCGTTAGTTAGAGGAGACTTAACTGAAAAGTTAAAGCACTAAAACAGAGTTAGTTCTGATTTAGCCCAAACCAGGACATGGTATCACTCCTTGGATCCAGTCTTCACTGCACATCAGAACTCTGACCTTGATCCTGCAATCAAGCAATCTTCAAGGTGTAGCATTTGCTACCATCAAGAGAGAAAGCAGTCCTGGGGTCTCAAGTCTGCCACCTCGTCACAGGAAAAGTACAATGTAAAAACCTCTTGTTTGTAGCATAAGAAAGCCTTATGTCCATTTCAGTATAATGCAGCCCTGTCTTGGATTTTCTGCAAGGAATTTTGACATTCCCTAAGTCGAAATCAAAATCAGGGAGGCAATGGTGCATCCTTCTTATTCTTTTCTTCATGTAGTTCCTGCTGCTCTAATAGTTGGGCCTTTTCAATTGTCTTTTGCCAAAAAAAGATGAAATTGCCACTTCTGCCTCTTTTTTGAAATAGCTGAAAATTATAAAACTAAACTAAAAAATAAAAATTATATAGAGAAGCTGAGTGGAAAATTGAAAAATCTGTAGCAGTCCATGGTGCTGTGTAAAATAATTGGCATTAATTGCTGTTTGGAGCAGGAAATAAATGATTTTCCGTTGATGTTACATAGAAAATAACTTAATGACAATTGCTATTAAATGGGTATGATTGTAAAAAAGTAGTCAATGAGAAGTATTGAGCATGGACAATTTTTCTATTAAGGGAAATTTTTCATTAAATGCCTTGGTATTCAGCATATGGACCATTTAACTACAGTCATCTCACATTTTCTGATAGGTCATCTCAACCTGATTAAAGAGCACTGTTAGAGCACTCCTGTACTTTAGAATTGTATTAACGTGCTCTCACTGAGACAGGGTCCCTCAGGCACTCGGTTAATTGTAGTCAATGTCCACTTTCAAGCCTCACCCAGTCCACACCGTAAATCTTTGCACTTGCACTGAAGAGCCTGCCTTAGCTCCAGCTCCAGGACTCTCTGGAGGAGAGGTGGGAAAGAGCTTGACCTTGTTTGCTGTGGTACTGTGGGACTAAGTTCTTTACTGTGTCACCAGAATGGCTGGCCTGATACAGCTGACTTTCAGGGCTGGACTGAATCGGCCAGTCTTCTGGCACACATTCTCAGCTCTTCCCCCACACTAGCTTCTGGCTTGCTCTGTTGCCTACAGAGTGGATAGGAGATTTTCACCTTGTGCCCAGTGGGGTCTCCACACTGTCAATGGAGGTGAAGCCCACTGAGGCTGGTCAGGACTTCTAAACAAAAGTTTCGGTTTTGAGATTTCAGATTCTTGTTTCAGTTTTGAGATTTGTTGCTTGTAATTTTTCTCTGAGATACCATAATTGCTATTCACTGTTAAGCTAACAGAGGCCTTTGCTGGGAGGAGAGAGCATTTAAATTCTTTACAGTTTCTTTCGAAGCCACAGCGTTTCTCTGACCACCTGTTATTCCAGGTAAGCATTAGACAAGAGGCTTTCAAATCCCCAGGCTTGCAGAAGGCAGCAGAACTAGACTAGATCAGCTGCACGGTGTTGTCAACTTTAGAGATGTTTCGCTGATAGATGGCTCACAGTGTTTCTTGCATCACTGTGCTTTAGCACAGTCCTTACCACATTTGGTGAAACAGAGGGTGGGCAAGAAATTTAGCAAGTGGGTATGAGACTGACTACAGATAATGCAGATACAAAGGATACCCCAACAGCTGTAGGGCTGCAGTGTAGAAAGATGTTTCTGGTGCCCTTTGGCTTGGAAAAGGAGAACCTGCTCCTATAATCAGCTGAAGATTCCCTCCTCTTCTGATTCAGTTTTCTCTGCTTTACCTTGAGGTCAGGATTCAGTCCCGAACAATTTTGAATGGGGAAAGAGCGTTTTTTGCTCAAGCAATCCAATTTTAAGCTGCTCAGTCTGCAGTTCTTTTCACACATACCCACTCTTCACATGCTCTTGATGATCTGCAAATAAACAAACAAAAAAAATCAACAGCCACCAGTTGTGAGTTGGCCAGCCCACTCTGTTGGATTGCACTGGAATTGTGTAGGCACAGGGATATTAAAAGAACTGTGTTGAAAAGGTTTTGTGTATAAGGCTGAACCTAGTACAGAAAACGTATGTGATTGTTATTGCCCAGAACTGGATTACACAATTAGCTTGGACAGAAATAACGGAGCCTCTAAAAATTTCACTTCAGTCTCATTTACTCTATTCTGTGAATCAGAGACATCCAAGGCCAAATAATCAAAATGGGAAGGAAGTACCCAGTTCCTGTGATGAGCATCAGACAGCTCAAATTCCTGTTACCACACAGAACTCCTTACAGACTCAGAGACAAAACATGGCCCCATAATCTGTGGGTTTAAAATTCAAGGCACTAATTAGAGGCCAGATCTCAATTCCTTATGCTATCTTGGCTTACCCTTGTTGCCTTTGAAAATCTTGGATTCTGCTTACAGTATTGTGGTATGAGGCTTCAGCAAAAGCTCCAGCACAGATGTTGAGATGTAGAGGTGAATTCAGATTGCATTTGGGCTGGGATCAGAATTCAAACTTCATGAAGCTGAGGTATGTAAGGGTCCAGTGTTGTGGGTTTTAGCCTTCTTTGCGCATGAAACGGATGTTGTCGGATTGTAGATTTTCTGGATAAGCATCCAAATCAATGTGTACATTAATGACAGAAAACCTTAAAGGTAGGTTCTCTGAAGTGCTCTACAGCCACATTTTGAAAGGTGTTAGTATATCAGTAGCTGCCTAACCAGAATTGCAGGAGTGCCTGGCCACCCTCTTCTGACTGATTTCCACTGAGCTTTTTGAATTTCATTAGACATTAGCTAACTTGTTCAAGTTGCTAGCGAACTTTAAAAAACAGGGCCTGCTTGAGTTGGCAGGGCAAGTTTCACTCATCTGCATTGGGCATAGATTTGTAAGCCAGATCTTTCTAAAAATCTTATGCGTGGTACTCCGTCAGAGAGCTATCTGCAACAGCATTTGTAGCAACACTGGAACTGGCTTCAATGCAAGTGAGGGTGAAACTGGAAACAGCACAGATTAGTGAATGAGTCTCTACTCTTTGAGACACATATGGGCTTGGGTCAAGGCTGGGCTTGGGTCAAGGTCAGCCTTGGGATCTCTGGTGCAAATTCTGATGATGAGCAACCAGTGTGTGAGTGTGCGTGTATGTGTATCTTTAGGAGTATGATGAGACTAATAATCTGACAGAAAGTTGCTCAAGAAGGCTGGTGCTTGCTACAGTTTGAGCAGGGCAGAAATTCTGAGAAAGAAATCCTGTGATATTTCTGGTTTCCAGCTGCTCCTTTCAAGTATATAGTAGAAGGCCAGACAGGTTCTGATTTTATTGGAGGCCATTCACCTATCCCTAGCAACTGTTGCTTATTAATTTGAATGTGGCTAAGATAACTAGTGGACTAAACTCTGCTTTCTTTTCTATTTAATTTTCTCTGCGTTTTCCTGTGGTGCAGTATCACTGTAATTCACATATGAATGTTAGTTTGAATGGTGTTATTGTTGCAAAAAAGTTTAATAGGAGCCCGAGGGTAGATAATATTATTGAAATGAAAGTTTTTTTGAAACTCATATTTCAGACCTCATTAACTTGCACAGTTCCGTGGGGGGTAAGGATCAGTAAATGAACAGCAATTATCTATAATCTACTGTACATGTGCTGGTGTCTTCCTTAGCCTTGTATCTAGGTCTGTATCTAGATAGATAACCATTTATATATTCATACATGTGGTACAGAGGATTTATCTTTTGAACCCCTTGTTTAACACTGTACAAAAATACAAAGTCAAAAGATCACTGCACATGTAATCTTTGACTTGAACTCAAAGTCAAGTCAGAGTCAGAACCAAGAGTCTCAAAGCTCAAGAGCTGGGCTACACAGGTGACCTTAACTCTACCCTGTAGTGAGCCTGCCAGTGCAGCTGGTATACTCTTTCCTCAATCGCAAACTCCATGTCTGTGCTGCTGCTACAGGTCTTCAGCCAGGACTTCATTAGTTTAGGCCTACAACAACATTTATCAGTGGCAACACAGACCTTAGCATGACTTGTGAAACCCATCCAAGGAGTCAAGTGGACTGTCAGGCCTGTACTGCACCCTGTGCTGCCGAGGCTTCACTGTCAGCAATATTCATGTCAGCTAATTTAGAGCTGTTCCAGGATGATGACATATGTCAGTCACTCTTTGGCTGCTATCCTAAGTTAGCCAGTTGTATTAAAATGGATTCTGCCTTAATGCTTAGTTTTAAAGGGTTAGTACAAAGTCAGACTAAACATGTTTTATAGCATGACAGGCTTATAACTTGGTCAAATCAAAGCCAGTGTCAGTGTGAATACTTAAAGACACTTTTCCCTAGCAAAGTTAATTTTCAGTTCAGAATTCATCTTCCTTTGACGATTAGGTTGGTTTCATATCTGTTTAAAGAAACTGAAAGACTGGGTTTTTTTTTTTCTTCTTATAGCTATATATGTACATTTCTCTCTGCCTTTTCTTAGAAGAACTTGAATCATTTCTGCTGAAGCTTCCAAAACCAGTGAACTTTATGTGGGGACAAACCTTAGAAAACAACAGCTCGAGAGAGGAAAGTTTGAAAAAACTGGGTAAATGAAAATAGTAAGTAAAATAAGAACGTTTGCTGCTCTGATCCAGGAGTAGCTGCTCAATTTAGTACTGACTCATGGTGGCCCAGATACCTGTGGTGGGCATAGTACAAGAACTTGGTGAATATTATACGTAGCACTGAAGGATACCTAGGCACAGTAGACTACGACCCTCAACACTAAGAGTGAATCTCAAATAGTTTGTAGCAGTACGGCAGCTCTGACACATGGAAAAACCTGTCTTAGAAATTTTCCTGATTGTAAACTTCATATTGTAATTGTCAGATTCACTGCGTTTATATTAATCTCTTTTTATTGCAATTTTGGTTCTAGCATTTCAAGAGCTATCTACAGATATGGTCTTATGGCTCTGCCACTCTGCACTTTCCTCTGTTATGCCTCACCTCTCTTGCTATTCTGTTTTCCCATAAGACTTACTCCTCCGCTGCCTTTCTGCTTCCTTAACCCAGAATCTCTTCCTCTGATGTTTTGCTCTTCTTGCTCCCTTGGAATCCATCATCTTCTTGTCCTACAGGACCTCTGCTCCCATTATTTTGCCCTGGAGGTTTCCTTGCCCCCAGTCCAACTCCTGGCAGGATTAGGAAGCACTGTCTGCAAGAATGCCTTCCATCTGCAAGTTTCAGCAGTGTATGCCCAAGGCAGCTTGGAAGGGATTGGTTTTTATTTTAAAACACTATTTGAGAGTAATAAAAATTCCCGATTAAGATTTCAAACAAAAATAAGAGTTGTTAAAGGGATAACCCTAGGGTTTCCTTATTTCTCTTTTCTTAACATACAGTATTTCACCCATTCAGACTCTACATCCCCACATCACCACTCCCAGGACAGGTAATTCCATCCAGTCCTACAGGCATCTGCAGTGCACAGCACAGATTGCTCACACTACTTTGTTTGTAGAAGCCACTGTGAAAGGTGGGAAAGGAAAAAGCAAGACTGATTTCTGAGATTAGGCTGGGATGTCTTTATGTGGCTGACATCCCAGTGGCAATGTTGATAGAGGGTGTCTCTGTGGTTTTCTCATGGCACTGTAATTGGGGCAATCTGTTTACACCCTTGGAGGGTACAAGGGTTGCCGATTTGCTCACTTACTGGTGTTAGCAGTATTGCTGTATATACAAGTGTCACTCAACATGCTGGTAGCTATGTATGTCCTCTAACAACATGAAACTGAACTAGTCCATCTCTTTCTCTTCTTGACCCTTTGTCCACTCCAGATTTTCTGTTGTGTTTTTTTTTTTTTTCCTTCCCTTTTTCTCATTTTCTTCCCAGTGCTACTTGAAATTTAACAAGAAAACTTCCTTTCTCCAGACTTGTAAAGAACTGTACTTCTTTAGATTGCTTTTACTCAGGGCTATGACAACTATTCACTCTGAATTTTTATTAAAAATCTTAAAGTGGGATGGGGAGTTTATATTCCTGATCCAACTTCTTTAAATAAAACTGTTACAGTTCAAAGTCAGGACAGCTGCTGGTAGCCACCATTCAGAGTGCTGGCTGTCAGTCTGATTTTTAAAATGACTGCTTCCGTCTTCCCCACCCACTGTAATAACTTCGTGTTCAACATTGAACCTCAAAGCTGTGATGTCACCTGGGGGCTGTATGTACAGCAAGTGCCGACTTAAACATTACTAGGCTTTTGAAACAAAATAATTGAAAAATCAGTTCCTTCTTACCTTTCTCTCACTAATATCGGTGCTGAAAAAGATCTGTGTGTTGTCAAATCAGTGCCAAAGATGTGAAATTAGGGCTTTCTGTTTTTTTTTTTTTTTTTGCTATAGTTTCTGTCTGCTTAAAACCAAGGTAATGAATTCAGATCCAATCTGAGTCAAGTGCCATCTCACCAATTGCTGTAGGATGGGCATTTAGTTCTGGGACTAGGAGGAAAAAAAACTTTCTACTTTTCATGTAGGTATGTATGTCTTTTTTGCGTGCTTATGCGCATACACATCAGGTGCCAAAAATGGCCAAACGTCACAAATTCCAGGCTTGGTCTCTTAGTGGGAAACTAAGCAGTGCTCATAGTAGTTTGAATAATCTCCTTGGTATATAGCTTAGTCAATAGATTTGGCCAGGAATACAAGCCTCAGATCAGACTCAGATTTCCCCAGACATGATGATGGAGGGAGGCAATGATTAAAAATAATACTGGAAGCTTGCTTTGAAGTTTTGGTCTGTAGTAGCCTGTAATGCTCATGACCTTGGGCAGCCCTGAACAGTATAAAGAACCATTCTTGCAAAATTCCATCTTCACAGAGTCAGCCTTTGCCTAGAGGTAATGCGATCACTCTCCTTGTACATGCAGTCATAAATGGACAGGAGTTTGGTGCCATTTAACCATGTTCCTCACCCTAATTCTTGAAGGAAAAATGGAGTATTCTTCCTCTGAGATAATGAAAGGGTTATTTTTTTTTGTTTTGTGTGTGCCTGTTGTAACTGCTGCTGCAATTATAGAACCACATAGTCTCCTTTTGGAGAACTACTAGCATTAGCAATGACATCAAGCACCAATTCATCAGGAGCCACAGTGTCAACTTCAGTTTGGTAGTGCAAAACAAACAGAAAGCTGAGATGCTGTTCTGGGGAGAGGAAAGAACTGCTCTGGGGAAGGCATTAGATTATGGGCACCTTTTTCTTTTAACAATAACATTTAATAGCCTTTTAAAGAGCATTTTCCCCATTCCCCCAAGTAATTTCTTGGCAGGCAGTTAAGAGAGAGGAAGTTTTTTTTCTAAGGGCTTTTACATGATACTAAATAAATCTAGCAGTCTTCTGAACAACAAAGCCCTCCCCTGCGCTGCCCAGACTGCCTCTTACCACCAATCCTAGAGTGGCCTGATGGTGTCTAACTGGTAAGTGCTGAGAGCATTACCAAACCACACTGAGGGCTAAGCTCTCCAGCGGATGCCAGATGGAACCAGCATCAAGTTATTATTATTATTTATTAATTATGCACCTGACTAATGTTCAGAGCAATTTAAAGCTGTTAAAATGCTCATTACAAATGGAAAACAAGAGGACTTTTCTTGAAGAATGTGTCTATTCGGCAGGGATAGACACCTTCTTCTAGATGGAGAAGTTTTGCCTAAGTCAAAGCAGAAGGTGATGGACTCCTGGTCAACTCAACAGTGTGTCTCTCCTGGTTCCCTCTTTCTATACCGACCTTACAAGCCCTGCTTTCATATATGGCACGTGGTGGATGGCTGGAGACTTCTGAGTTTGCCCTGCTCCTTTACGAATTGTGTCCCACATCTCAAGGGACTCCCATTGGCTTTTCTTTATTTTTGGGTTCCCTTGGTGCTTGCAGGGGAGCAGGCAGAATTTGTCCCTGAACAAGGAACCTGGTTCTACAGCTGAAAGGAGGTGCTAGATGCTGGAGCTGCAAATCAAAATTGTACATATGAATCCCTTTTTTAGGAGCATGCCTAATGAAAGAAGAAATATGAGCAACTGTTCACAGAATGATTGATAGGTGACAGAGAAAGAGAAAAGGCCTTTTCTTGCAACCAGAGGTAGCATTAAACTTGTAGGGGTCAAGGGCTAAGATATGAGTCCTTTTTCCTTCCTCTATCATGTCATGGCTTGTGCAACTATATAATTTGGGACCTCTCATGATGTGGGGCTACCCACATGGCTTCCCACTACATGGGAGTACTCATGTGAGCGAGGAAGAGCTGGGATGAGGAACAAGACATGCTGGGAGTCAGAAGACATCAGATCAGAGAAACAAGCAACAGGGAAATGTGGAACCTCTCCTGCCCCATCTTCCACATTTTTTTCCTAAAAATTTCTGTTCTGCTGTTTATTTCCCCTCCTGAGCCCTCATGTGGGCAGGAGTGCAGTTGCTGAGGGATTTGAAAGGATCAAGGAGTGGCTGGTATGTAGCAGAAAAGCCAAAGCAGAAGTTTGTGGAGCTGTTAGCAACAGCTTTGGGAAACATGATTAAGGAGTCAGAAAGAAAGAGGTAAATCTACTAGTCTGCTCAACATCAGTCTTGGTGAGACAGACAGCTTTATACTGGAGCCAGGACTGCTTGGCCCAGCTGTGGCTGAGCCCAGTTTGGCTCCTGAAGGTAGTGAGTATTTCTTACTATTTTGACCTTAACTAAGTAACTTGCCTGAGGAACATTTTTTGTATCGAATTAAAAAAATAAACAACATCACCTAATACTATATTAAGCCTGTGAACTGGACTGAACATTATGCTGACGATCCAGTTCTTGACATTTGCATGCCATGGAGCTATGTAGTGCAATGTGATATATATTATTCATGCTCTCATGTACCACATTTTCACTCTGTGTGACAGCACTTCTAGGATCAAGGTTCAGCACACTTCAGTGGACCTGCAGGCTTTATGGTTCTGATGCCTGGAAGCAAAACAGAAAAGAAACATTCGGGATGTGAGGTGTCTTTTGCCCAATGGATTTACTTTGGATCATGCCAGTTAACCAGGTCTTTGGTCAGCACACAAATAGATGATATCTTTGGCTAAAGCATGCACCTTAATTAAAAGTGTTCAATTAGTGTAGATTAATTTAGGATTCAATTTAAAAGACCTTAGTTAAAGCAATGTGGATAGCTGTGTAGACAATTTGATCTTTCTAAACTGGACATTTTTAGCTGAGTTTAAGACATTTAGGCCAATGTGAAGGAAGATGCTTGCCAATTAGTAATAGGGGCTTAGCTCATCCTAGATAAACTGCTTTAAGTAAATCGGAATAAGCTTGTGGGCAGATAAAGACTAAATAGGTCAGAGACAACTGGTGTTGACTTAATAGATTTGCATTTCCCTCTGAGTCGGTTTAGAGCTGATGCCCTCACACTGTAGGGTGCCTTTGCTGATAGTGCTGTTTTTCAGAGGAGCTATAAAGCTGAGTTCTTGACCAACTATAAAACTCCACAAAATACTCTTTCCTCTTTATGTTGGCCTGCTTATATTTTGAATAAAATTTATGTTTGGTATGCCTAAATTTTAAATCAGGGAACCTTGTGCTTGTGGCCCTGATCGTGGGTGTTGATCAACAAGTGCACATCACACATCAAGAAGATGTTGAAAGGATGGCTTTAAGCCCCTTTTGTGGTGCTCTGCTCCACTCTAGGGATAGCACGGTATTGACTCCTGTGTAACATCTGTACCAGGTAGCTCTAAATTATGCAGGCTGCCAACAGCCCTTTGCAGCTAGAGAACGTGCACCTCCTCATTCTCTTTAGTAGGCTGAATCTGCTTTAGGGGAGGAGCACATGTAAAGGTCTTGTGCTAATATGATGCCCACTGACAATCCTCCTGTAGTGGATGACTCCTCATTATCCTGGTCATGGGGATGCCCCCACTGTCGTTGTAATTGCAGAGCATACTCAGGGAAGGCCTGCACTGATGAACACTGTGGGCATTGCGTAGTACTGATGTCAGTAATCTCCGGATATTTTTGTGGGGTTAATTGACAGTGGGCAACAGAAATTCAGATCTCACGTTTTTCATTTTCTTTCTATATTGATTAGGTATTCTGCTGTTCTCTGTTAACCAGTCTCTGGAATAGCTGTTTCAGTGGTGACATGTGCTCAGCAGTTATTTAGTACCTTGTTTTTCAGAAGTGTATGTCAAAAAAACTGAGCAGATGGACCCTCTTCTCCTGCCCCAGTCAATCTCTTAAAGAGACCAACCATGGTGTCACACTGCTGCCCAAATGTCAACTAATCATTGATAAGGCTTCTGAAAAGCAATGGTAGATCATTATTCTTGTTATATACATTGGAAAATAGAGGCAGAGAGAAGCTAGGCAATTTGCCTAAATCTGTACATAAGTGTCATCCAGGGGTGTGAACTCAGAGCTGCTGGGAACAGGAGCCCCTGACCTGTTTCTGAGACCATTTTACTTCTGTTGAAAAGGTTATTTGACATTTTCATTCAGCTCACTAAATGTTTTGGTTTCTGACATATTTAAAGCAATATGTAAAGCATTGGGCTGAGATGTAAGCAAGAGAAATTAAACCCCTACACCCAGGGCCAAAATGGGCTAATTGGGATGGGCAAAATAACACACCACAAGCAATGAAAACAAACCCTTGTTTTTTGGAGACACTGGCTTTTTATGATGCGTATATGAGAAAAGAGCATCAGGGTCTGTATGAGACTAGACACTCAGAGAAATTTGGACTTACTCCTTTCTCTCATTGTGATCCCTGTATTGTGGTTCTTCATAGACTATCATGAAGATGGAAAGCTACACCCAGTGATCATTTTTAATTAAGAATAGTTGCTATTATTTAGCATAGTGACACGGGCAGCCTATCAAGGGAATTTCTAACTTAGTAAGATAGACAGAATTGATGACAAAAGTCTTTCTTGAAAGCTAATTGTTTCAAGCATGTCCAAAATTGTGCTTGCTTTGCCTGTGCTATTAATCAGAGGGTGGAAGCCGGTCTAGTAGGAAACATTGGGTGCAGCATGCTGAGCTTCAGGGGCAGATATGTTATCCCACATTGGTTTTGCTGAAGTTTTGGGCAGGGACTGAACTAGAGCACAAGATTTCACTCTGTTCGGAAGCAGCACTTATCAGTATCACAGGGACAAGGGTCCTGTCCTGAAACATAGGCTTTGCCAGGGCCCTTTCCTGTTTGTCCCAGACTTCATCTCTGAGGGCCCATGACATATCCTGTAGGCCCCTTTGAAGTGGGACACCCCGCCTAGCACATGGATAGTGAGGTGATCTTGTGCAGAAGGCAGAATTTCTGTTGGTCACATTATACTGATGGTGATTTACAGGGGAATCACTAGTGGGTATTTCTCATTGCTGTGAGTTCAGTCCTGCCGAGGCATGAGGTGAGTCTATCAGGTGCTTGCTGTCTGATCCTGGCTTTCACAGTGAGATGTTGCAACATGCTGTGTAATTGTGCTTTTACTGGCTGCATTTCTTTTTCATGTTCCTGATTCTGACACGTCACTGGGTGTCAAGATGAGGCCTCTGTGCACTGTTCTGTGGCACCCAGTCAACTTTGCAGACTGTGATGTGCACCACTGGAATATCCAAGGTAGTTTTGTGCCTGTAAGTAGGCATGGTGCTTTCTACGTCATCATGAAGTTATCCTTCAATGTGAAGTGAAGTACAAGTGAAAATTCAGCTACCTTTTCCACACTGAATATTGTCACCTACTCCAAACTTTGTCCCTTTCCATCCACCCATCGCTTTAAAACGGCAGGAGTCATTCCCACCAGTGAGGCTGCTGCTGTACCGGGACACTTCTAGGCTTGTGAGCCAACATCTCTCCATCTTCTGTTTATATCTATTAAAATAATTTTTTGTATGTAAGTTTTAAGTTCTCCGCAACAGTTCTGTGTTTCTACCATGCTTATGAAGAAAGGATCTGTATTTATGAATAGAGATTGTAGGATGTAAAATACTAATAGTAAAAAACCACAATAGTAAAAATTCTTGTAAGAATCTGGGCCATGCTAATAGTCATGTCACAGGATGCAATTGAAATTCAATTTATCTTTTTTTCTCTATTATAAGTAACATTGCAATATTTCTAAGAATAAAGTATAGGAAAAAAAGCATGTCAATGAGGGGTTAAAAATATTGACTTGGTACTTATAATAGGAAGACTTTTCTTAGTTCTGCAGGCAGGCTCGTATCAACTTTGAATTCAATTTAGGGATTGAATTTAACATGCATAACCCACTGAGTTTGAAACTATAAAGGGACTTAAAAATGTACAACAGATAGGACCTTAGAAGTCTAAAGGATCCTTCACAAGATGAAAAGTATTTTATGTTGTTTGAGATACAGTAGTCTCTGAATTACACTTCAAAAAACTTAACACATCCTTAAAATACATTTACAAGGGAAGATAATAATGTACAGTTTTATATTTAGGCAGTGCATGTTCACCAATAAAGTTTCATCATCTTGAATAATTTAAGCTAGTGTGGATATTATCATTGAACTTAAAGAGAAAACTGAAAAATGTGGAGACCCCTGCTTAGTGATGATGACTGTGTAATGCTGTGAATGGCTGCACATTCTTTGGGGAATCCACTGATGCATTCTTCTTGTATATTTATAAGTAAACTGTAGTATTAAAGTTTCATTTTCTTCTGTTTTATACCTAAGCAAAAATAGGAGTATAAAAGCCATCGAGGAATGCAGAAGTATTACTAATGTTTCAGAAAATGGAATTATTAACCATAACACAATAATGCTCAGGGCCTGCTAGACGTTGCCTACTGATCAGCCCGCCTTGAAATGATGTTTATTTGCTTAAGTGAGTTTTCGGTTTATATTCTGTGAAAACAATTTTTTTTTTTCCTGTGCGTGAACCCAAAATTGCTTAGTCTGTGTCCTTTTTCCTCGGCTGCGATACCATAGCAGCAGTAGCAGAAGCACACGCAGTTGCTAGCTAGGTAGCTTATTATTATGGTCACACTCCAGCACACAGCATACTTGTTGGAAGTTTCCAGAAATATTGCACTGCAGTCATTTTCCTTGCCGTTATGCTAATGGAATCAGGAAAATCAATTGTCCTTAAGGAACAGGGGAATGAGATGTGCTGTAAATGCCACAGGATGAGTGATTGGTTGATTGCAGGGATGGTGATTCAAACGCGCCTCATCTCTACATTATCCTGATGAATTTTTATGGCCCTGCCTTTTTTTCTTCTATAGCTGTGGAGGAAGGTTTATGGCTTGCAGCTTTTTAGTTGATTGAATGCAGCTGGCATTGTTGCAGTGCAGAACAAATAGGTACTTTTTCTTTACAGCCTTAAAAGTAGATTGAAGAAATTGCACACCAACATTTTTGCAACAAAAGCGTTCTTAAAAATGCAGATATTTTATGAAATTACTTTGCTTTCCTTCTCCACTGTCAGTAATCTTTCTATCAGAATAAAGGACAAAAATTGCTTGAGATTCTAGAGGAACATAGCTCCAGTTTTTTATTATCACAAAGAAAGCTAACTAAGGAGTTTCATTAGTATTCATTTTAGCCCAATGTAATTTTCTCCTTCCTAGTAACAAAAAAAGAAAAAAACGTATGCCTGTAACACCACTGAACCAAAGAAGGTCATCCTAAGCATATCAGCATTTTTTGTTACTCTTTCAGGTTGTATTCACAAGGTAGTAAAGATAACTGCTTCAACTCAAATGGTAATAGTTCTAGTTACAGAATATAGAACACTATATAATATAAAGGGTCTTTGATTGAATAAAACAACACTGATGATCAGCTCTGACTGCTGAGCTGCTGACAGCTAAAACCAAACACATAAGAGCATTCTATTTATGTCTAATTAATTTGCTGATACTTTATTCTTCCACTATACAGTTTCTGCATTACAGACAACGTTCATGTTACACAGGGAATCTTTTTATGAAGTGTCTTTTCGAAGCTGGAAACTCAGCTTATTTTTCCCTTTGACTTAGCAGTCTTTGAAGCATTAAAACTTGGGGTTACAGTATTTCCTTATGGAGTTATGTAGTTACACCGTCATGACTTTTTGAATATTTTTCCATTACATTTTGCATATATTTAATATTTTCAAAAACAAGAGATCTGTAATAGCTATGCACTGTGACATCTTTCTGACACAGCCATGCCTGTGCATTTCTAGCCTGATTTATAACAACTTTGTTATTCTTGGGTTGCTCCTAAACAGTGCCTTCCAGCCACACGATTATTTGGTAATACTTACAGGAATCCATGAGAATTTAAGATGAGCTCAAAATGTTATTTCCATCCGTACCTAGATCTGGTGATGGTATCTGTAGGTGAAAAAGTGCGCTATTGTTTTAAGTACAGAAGGCCTGATTCACCACTGTGCTTAATCTCATAAAATAAATTGCATCTGTGCCAAGTGGGTGCAAAATACCACTGCTGATGTGATTGGGGAATTGTGATTTGATCACATTTTACACTCAGTTTGTACAAGTGTTAATACCAGCATGAGTGTAAGGAAATGAGGGACACTAAAAGAAATCCCTCTGTATGGAAAATTAAATTAAAATTTATCGTATTGTAAGGTTTTGCTTTTACATGCACATCACTGAAACCACAAAATGCCCTTAAGATTTGGATCAAAATCATGTTTAAAAAAATACCAATGTTCTACAGAATCATTTACATGTAACATTATAGTACACACCCAGGGTAAATGTAGCCTTAAGTAGGACGTAAGTAAGTGACACGCAGTCCTTGTCCTGTGAATTTCACCTACTGACAGCTTTATAACGAGAAACCGAGGTGCCAGATCGTAGGGCTTACCTTAACAGAGGAAATGAAATATGATTTCTTTAGCATTATGATGACTCTGTTCACAGATGTCATGGATATTGATGACACTGTGTTTTAGTTTTTGCTGCCAGGTTACTGGAAGCAATTTTATTTTTATTCTTTTCATCCTGTTACCTCTGTTATCAACATTTCCCTACAAAATCTTCACTTGTGTTTTCTTCTCCTTTCAGATACATACCCAGATACAATTATTGTGAATTGCAAATGCCCATTATTGGAAATACATACTTTCCAGGTTTATCGTCTGTCAGATAGGTTTGCTAGAATTTAATTTTATATTCATAATATTGTTCATTCCAGTGTCCTGGTTTCATGATGAAGCAATTTCCTTAAAATAACATATTGATAACTCATTAATGTGAAATGGTAATGACCTTCTCAGCTTATTTGTTAGTGATGTTTCTTTTTTAATCTGAAGGACATAAATTTAGTTTCATTAACACATTCATAGTTAAAATTACAAAGTTATTTATGTTCTCTTTGGGCATAATGGATTTGATGTGATCTGTGTCAGCTGCAGGGAAGTAGAAGAGTAATAGCTGCGCCACGAGGGTTCGCCGGAACAGATTCATGTTTTCTCAAGCACATGTGGATTCCAAGGCGGCTTACATTGATAATACTTTAAGAATGGCTTATTATCATAGTTACACAGGCATCGAGCCAGAGTCAGCTTTCTCTGACTAATACAAATAGTATTTCTTGTTTATGTTTTGGTCAACCGTCTAACGGGGTTGTAGAAAGTAACTACTTCTAAGGGGGAAGTAGAAAGAAACCATTTTGAATGTTAATGAATGAGAGAAGATCACCTCTCATCAGATTACAAAGCCCGTGCTCATTCTTCTAAGCAGCAACCAGAAGATGTTCCTGTGTCTGTTTAGGCAGTAGATAGATCTTCCTGGTGGAAGTAAGAGGGCTGTAACAGTCCTGTCTCCTGTGAACATTTGCATTCTCAGTGCATTTATTCACATTAGGGTTCTTTGTGCTGTATTATGCCTAATTGAACCAAAGCTCTTGGATAGCAAAGTGCTTTTATTTTGTCATTTTCATGTGGAAGTCAGCCATCATCTCTATAAGGAGAATAAGCAAGATTTCTGATAGGAATATTGATTTCCTTTTGTACTCTGTTATAAAATACGTCTAAGCACAAAAGACAAGCTAGACCTCTTTGCTCCTTCTTGCCATCTGATGTCAGGACTTGCTGGAAGTGTCTTAATATTTTAAACCATAATGCAGTGAGGAAGGCAGTTTGAGATTGTCTACACGTCTTTGTATGTGTATTTAAAAGGCTTAGAGGGGGAGATCTTTAGCAAGACTGAAAGGAACTTCCAGCCTGTGGGAAGTTCCTTTCCAAGGGCCCTGTGGTACTTGTCTCTAGTCACTCACTACACCAGCTCTCTACTTTGCCCTTAACATGTTGTCTAGGACAGGGCAGGTTCTTCCAGTGAAGGGAAAGCTGTCTGTGGTCCTCCACCCCAGTGCTGGGAGAGTGACCAGATCTGGGGTTTTAAGGACATGTTTATGCCACTCTACATCTGCATCTGCCATGAGGAAGATGGAGTAAGGCCAAAGCTCTCAGCTGTTGTTACCAGACCTATATCCTATCAAGGTATAGCTGATCTGAACACACTTGGGCCTGTTTTCCCAAATGCTTTATGTATGTGTTTTGTGTGAAGTATTAGCAGTGGTCACACTGGATCTGTGAGCTGTGTCTGCCTCCCGCTAATGTGACTGACAAATATCTCTTTGCAGTAAGAACATGATCAGCCCAACAGCAAAAGGTAAGTAAATTAAATCTTTCCAGGATTTGAGTCCTCGCAATTCCATTTCTTCACCTTTTGTTTCATTTATTATTGATCTGATTTTTTCCAGGGTGAGTTCTTTGAGGTAGGAAAAACATGGACACAAAGTCAAATGATGATGTTAATAGTACAGTGACTTTTTGCCATTTGCCAATTTGCAAAAACTTACTGAACACATCTAAGATAGCTAGCATTAATAATGCACAAAACCCACATTTTCTCCTCCTCCCTGGATCTTTCCGTATTACACATATGGCTCGACCTTAAAAAAAAGAATGAGTAATTTTTTCTTGGAATGGAAAATCTTTCCACTCTGGGTTTAAACTGAAAATAAAAACTAGCTCAAAAACCAGGAACTGAAATTCATGATTGTTTCAGACATTTATGTATCACATAGTGCTACGTGCCTTACAATTCCTTATTGGAAACCACCACAAAAAAGAGAAACGTCAGTTAACCTCGAAGTAAATTAATTTGGGAACCTAAGTGCATCCTTTTCTGTCTTTGCTCGGTTAACGTGTACTATGAATAGAAAAATAAGAAAATCGGGAGAATCTGATTACTATAAAGTAATCCCACTAGGGGGTGCAACAGAGTAAATTATGTCTTGCATGAAAATGTATTAAAGTTGCTGAGAATCAGAATTATGCCTTGTAACTGAGCCAGCTCCAAGAGTGACTGAAGCTCAAAATGTGAAGTACTGTCTGCCTGCTACTTCTCGGTCATCAAGGCTAAGACATCAAGGCAATTCTTTTAGTAACTAGGCACCACCTGAAGCACAGAGCTTTATTCTGAATTGTTCACTTACAGTCTTTCTAGAGAAGTCTGTGTTCTTTGCGACAAGGGGAAGACAGAATTATCCATGTTTGCTTTGGAATTAGATAAGTATACAGTTTTAATATAGAGACATCTGATATGTATATTTTTCTGAAACAGACATGGCTCTTCCAGCTTTTTTTAATTTGGCGATGCTATGAGTGGCAGACGTATCAAGTAAGAGCCATTTGATGTTTCAGTTTCTTCCCGGTCTGTTTTTATCATGCTTAATTTCCATGCTATGCTTTGATGCTGTGCACCCATTTTTCAGCTGTAAAGGCAGACTTCACATATTGTGCGCATTCCAACAGGGAAAGAAAGATTTACTGGTATCCCATGTAAAAAAAAAAAAAAAATTAGAAGTCCAAATATAATTATGCAGTGGCATTCTATTTTAGTGAATGTTACAGATGGATACAACTTCTGCTATCCAATAACAGCTGATGTGCAGCCAAGGTGTATAGTGTACAAACATGCTAACAGTGCTGAACCGTTTCTATAAAAATCAGCTTTTTTCCTGCATCAGTTATCTGTACAGTAAGTCTTTCTATTTTTCCTTTTGTTATTATTCTGTGCTTGCAGAAAGTCAGTCTCATAACTAATATCAGGGTTCATATACTATTCAGCAAATATTTCCTGTACATTTGTTTAACAGAGCTATTTGGAACACATTCCATTAAAAATGCAAAAAAAAAAAATCCCTCCAAAAGCTGTTTATAAGCGAAGTGACTTGCAACTGCTTGCTGGATCTACAAAATTACTGACTTTTCTTAATGGTGCAGTGTCAGCCCAGCCCAGGTGTTTTGGCTGCATGTTTGTTGTCAGGATTCCTGGGTCAAGGGCTGCAAAGGAGTCCTGCATGGAAAAGTGCGGTTCTTGCAAGTCTTTCTGAATACAAATATTTAATGAGAAATTGTGCAGATAATTTTGTAATACAGTAATTGATCGATGTGTGTATGTACATGTTTATGTGTGTGTGTATGAATAACAGCTTCTGAACCTCTAGCTTTGTACACTGTCAGAGAAAAGATAAGTTGAAATAACATAAGGGTCTGGCGTAAATTGAAGAAAGGTGGGAAATTCAGTTAAAGGCTGAAATGTCATCTTCAATTCACCCCTACTGTACTTAGTTATTGCAGCACACTTGGTACATAAGGTCACCCACTGTTCGGAGTCTTGTCTAAGAGAAGGCACTATTATCTATGATGCACAGGTACAAGAGGATAAGTGAAAGATGATGTTGTGGCTCAACTTTGGAGTTTTCCTGATTTCACTCAGTTTAAGTGAGTCTTTTAATGTACCTTTGGCAGGTTTGTCCTATAACCGAGTCTCCCTTTTGGATTTTTTTTTAGTTTACATGAGTTTGCAAGCTTTTTATTTTGTGTGTTTATTACATTCATGTATTTATGAGTCTAGGTTATCGAGGTCATTCTGATCACCAGCCCAAGTGCTACAGAGGTGCCATTCTTTCCCTGAAGTACTTTAGCAAAGATTTGGAATAACTACCGGGCAGTGTTAAACATGCAGTTTGGGTTCCACTGTCATTTTAGCAGGCATTTACTACATTTTTAGAAGGATTCCTTTATCGTGCTAGGCTCCATCTCTGCAATGCAGCTTCTCCAGTGTTTCGTCCGTGAAAACTCCTTGCGGTCCACTCTATTCAGTGGCTGCAAAGCCAAGCAAGATGTAGTTCCAGAGGGCGATCTTTCATCCACCAGTGCATTAATGTCTAGTTGGGCCAAGGCCCTCTGACAGCATTCTTAAGAGTGGAGTTGCTGGGTGCTTGGAGATCCTGGTTTCACCCCATACCTTCACTCTGGGATATACAAATTCCTTCCTGATTGTATCAGAGAAGACTTTAAAGAAGCTTTGTCCTGTGATTCTGGAGGTTCTGTGTGATGGGCAGTTCTACTTTAAAGGCCAGATTGGCGTGGCTGACCTTGTTTCCCTCGATTGATAAGAAAGGAAAAGCCAGTGGCTGGGATAAATGCCTTGCCCTTGCTGACAACAGAAATGATCTGAGAAGCCAGGAGCAGCGGTAGAAAGCCCAACAGCAGCACTTCTTACATGCATACAGAACATCTGTGCTCGACACTAGGACTGTGAAATGGTGTCTGCTTTATCATTTATCAATTTCACACTTGATAATTAGTTTACCTTTTCATTTCTGTTTTAAGAAAGCCTGGCCTCCCACGTTCCTGGCTGCCTTTGTTCACTCATGCCCTTCCCTGCCCTCTCCCCCGTTACTGTCCTTCAGTCAGAGCGAGGTCAGGGAGGCAGGTTTGGTGTGCCGCATAGCTGAATAGCTGGAAGACTGTAAGATCAGGAGTGGAATGGGAAGGTCCTAAAATAGATCTGCTGCCAGTGAAACACAACCTTTTTCCTTCATGATGTTCGTTTTGAGGCCCTTATTTCCTCTTAATCTTTGCTAGTTCAGCTGCATGTGGGCTGTGCAAAACAGGGACAGAAGCAAAACAAACCCAAACAAATAATGTAATTACCATTTTCCCATACTGTTCATAGGTTATGCTTACAACTCAAAATTAATACCTCTGCTCTGTAACATAAAAAGGGATCTAGTAGGCTTGTCATTTCTGCATGTTGTGGTCGAGCCAAACAGTGATTTCAGGGGAAGTCACAGAAATCTATGATCTTGAACTACCTGGTATTCTGAGTTTTCGAGCAACTATTACTTCAGATGGCATATTGCTGTGCAGCTATCATGGTCAGGACTAAAAAAAAATCAGTTTGAAAGCTCTTCCAGCTTTTGGCACCTAAATCCTTTGGCATGTGGATTCATTTAAAATAAATTGACAGTCAGATCAGCAGACCAAATATGTGCTTCATTAAGTGCTTGACAAAGACGTGTTAGGCAGTAATCAGTGCATAAGACTGTTGATGTTTTCTTGGTAAAGTGTGGTACATGATACAGTGTAACTGGGCATCCCAAAAGGTTAACATCTATCATCAGAATCACTATACAGAATATCCTGCTATAGGTATTGAAGAGGCAGCTGCATTGTCTCAGATGTGGCCATGTGGTAACCAAAGGCACAAGCTTACTTTTTAGCAGAGATCTTTGAAACAAAATGGTATGGCACAGAATCAGCATGTTTGATTTTTCTAGATGGTGCTCTGTGGTTATGTAGAAAGTGAATGCAACTATTGTGGTGCATATTTCAAATTGCTTTGCTTGTCCATGAGAGAATTTTTCTTTATGAAAATACCTGTTGAGGTCATTGGGAGCTTGTTTGCATGTGGTCTGGTTACGCACCCTCAGGATTTGACCTTTCTACATCAGTCACCACTGAAACGTAAGGATCTCCAGTAAAGCATATGGCAACCTCCTCTGGAATAGCTCAGCTCACAGTGGAAATGCAGAAGGATTCAAAACATCTTTCAGTGGGTAAGCAAATCCCACCCTAACCAGAAACAGCTAAAGTTTATATGACTTTGCCAGTAACTGAGAATAGCCACATAGGAAGATAATGTCTGGGCAAGGGTTTTTTCAGTAATTTTTAATGAAATAAAAAGGAAGGGAAGAGGTGGAATTTTGACAATATGTGAGCTGTATGGGCTATATACAGATCTGCTGGTACATCATCTGTGTAGGAGAGTCACTTGCAACTATGACCTTAGCTTTGGGCGACTTGGCTGTAACTCTCCCAGGCAGTGTGTTAACCTCATAAGGAAGGGAGTCTGAACTAGAAGTTTAGTGAAGTATTCTGTAAACACTCTAAATACATGTCAGTAAAGTGGGTGCATTGATAGGCCACTGTCTAGATAGTGTCTTCTGTGATCCACTTCTGTACTGAAACTGCACGTAACATCACCAAAGGATGGGGAAGGGCTATTTATTAGACATGTAGCATCTAAATAAGAAAAAATTGCAGTTTTGAAGTTCAGTGCCTTGTACTGCCTATGATTTGTAGGACAAAGCCAAGGCACAGATGGAAGATAGACTTGCAGAAAAATTTTCAGGATGCAGAAGCCAGCTTTGTCTTGAATAAACTGCATGAAATGCTGTTTCCTTTGAGGTATAGTCTGGGACCAAATGGCTACTTTGTACATCTGAGAACTCCTGGTTTACTTGCACTGCAAAATTCTAATATTATTTAGGATTATTATTATTATTATTGTTTTTTTTTAAAACATAAAGAATCCTAGAAGACTTTTGTAGGTAAAGAACTCAGCTGTAGTAATTGGCAGTGGAAGATCTTCATTAATTAGCAGATTTTTTTTAATTCTTGTGTTCCTAAGTATAGTATCAATTTTCAGGGAACACATGGCAATCACTTGTATGTTGACATTTCCTAGAAGAATCAGTTGGATACAGTGTAAAAGGAACGTTGTCTGATATGCAGAAAATTATTTGTGATTCTCTAAAATTTTAGCTCATTCTCCTACTACCCAGTCTTTCTTCCTGATTTTTTAAAAGACTATTTAAAATACTCTTATGGTACAGAGTTTATGGGACCTATGACAGTATGGAATGCAAATTGGCTCATTGTGACCATTTTTTTGTAGTTCCTCCTGGGACAGTGGCAGATGATTTATTATCTCCACTGTGCAAGGTTCTGGATAGGACGTGTGGCTGAGGTTCCTGACATGTTTGTAACAAGTCAAAAGAACGTCATGGCACACCTGTGTGCAAACAATTGTGTGAAGAGATGCTCAATAGTATCTAAATATCAATGTGGTCTGCCAGAAGTGCAGCATGAATTGGCAGGTTGAGATAAGGAGAGGATGATTACATATCTGGATGGGAACACACTGATTGACTTAGGAAAGCTGGCTTACTTCAGGGAAGTAATTGGCAGGTGTTTTGCCCTGTTTGCTGACTTGAGCAGTGTAAGAAATGTTGAGAGATTGTGAGATACCTATAAAAAAATCTGTATGTCACAGACTGCATGACTAGCACTCAATTCAAAGATAAATAAGAAAACGGCTTAGATAGAAGAGCTTGTACAAGTTAAGGGGCTGTTAAGGAAGAAAAGTAGTTCATGATGGGTGGAAGAAACTGAAGAAGAAAATGCGAGGCAGTGCTTGAGTACACAAAGATGAAATCAGACGAAATGCCATGAGAACATTTGCAGGGTGACTGAAGGAAGCCCCATTCAGTCAGGAGTGGCAGGAAGGTTTTGTTCAGTGCCAAGTTCTCTTGGTGAAAACCTGTGCTGTGGGAAAATGAATACGAAGAAGAGATGAAGAGATGTTTTGGCCTTGTGATGACAATATGCACATTTTAATTGTTTGACAAATTGCATGTAAATCAAAAGCAGTGAAAGGGATAGAGGCTCTGCCTCTGAAAATTAGGTCTTCACACCCAGGAATAGAAATCTAAGGCTGAGCCCATCGACGCCAGTGCACAGGCTGTCAGCCCCTCCATCGTTCCATTTGGAATGCCTTTGAAAATGGGAAAATTATGGTAAAGAAGCAATAAAGAGCTCAGTTATCTGCTGCCTTTCACTTTGTCTTGTTGCCTACACAGATGCAGAATGCCAAATTTCTGCTGTTTCTCTGGCAGTGGCTTGCATGGGTACACCTGCCGCTTCCTTTTGCTCAGGAGACCGTGGCACAGAGGAGAATTAGGTGCATGGCCACTTTTGGGGTGTGCTGCATGCAGAGGATGTCATGTAGCAAACAGGGACATGTGCCAGCAAAAGGCAGTGTCTGGCGCTCTGTAGAGCTGGGCGTTGTAGCAGAGAACACCTCATCAAATCAAGGATTTTGTTAAGTGAGAATGTTAAGTGAGCCAAAAGCTACAAGAACGTTGCTGTGGGCCCCATCTGGGAAAATGCCACAGATGAGATACTGTGGGAGTATGTAAGAGGATAAGTGGTAGGAAAAATGATATCTCAACATATATAAATCCTCAAAAATACATGAGGGTATAAAGTCTTAATATTAATTTCAGTGATATTTAGAGAATTTTTTAAAGAGGTACCTCTAGGGGCTGAAGTAAATTGTCCCCCTTAGTATAAATGTTTGATTGAATTCCCAGTGTGCTGAAGTCACTGGGTATCACTAGTAGTCTGGAGTTACATGAGCTGAAATAATGATTAGTGTAATTGAATCCAGCCCAGTGCTTCAAGGCACAAGCTGATCATTTGTGGACATCAGGAAGGAAATCTTCCATCCCTGTGCAGGGTTGCTTAGTCGGTGAGGTACATCACAGAAAGTGTTTGTTTTGTTTGTTTTTTCATTTCTTTCACGGATCACTCAGGGGTGACTACCAAGTCATGGACTCATCTGTTGAGGGCAGCCATTACAAACAATCCTCATGAGATCTCACTAAAGAACAGTTAGTGAAAGGAGGGGAGAAAAATCTTGCCTGTTTTAGTTTCCTAAAAACTAACTAAGGGCAACGGTGTAGTAGCTGAGCCTATATCCCTGTTCAAGGGAACAAGGATGCACTAGAACCTCTCTTACACCTCCTCATGGAAGTATTTGTACACCAACATTTGGGCACAACATGGGCTGTTCAGATCAACCTCAGAGGACTAGAGGGGACCTTGACTGAAACCTCTTTCCAGTTTGTGCTGTTCGACAACAACCAGGGCCTTAAATTTGTATGGGCCAGCAATAAAAAAACATTCAGGGGAAAATAGGGAAGGAAACATGGCTCTGTTTGTGTTTGGGCAGTAATTTTTAATTAATACAGTAATTGTATTAATTTGGTCAGTGGAGCTAGACTGTGGTGCATTGCTCGTGTGGTAGTGACTTTTCTTTTTGCTTGTGAAGGGCAGCTGCACTGGACGTGGTCAGGCAGTGTGGAGCCACTCTGTGCACTAAGATCAGCCACACAGGGAGATTGTGGCCAGCTAATGTATGTTCACATCATGCCTTCCTTTCTACTCATTTTCTCAGAGGGCAAAACCTTAGAAGCTAGTCTTAAAAATGCTGTAGACAGCTCAAGATGCTGACCCAACATGAGAGGAATTTCCTTAGGGTATCATAAAGGAAAAAATAAAACCCTCTCTGAAAGCCTTGGCAAAGAGAAGGAGAAAGATCTGAGAGAAATGTATTTCGAATAGAGCCACTAATTTTAACACTGGAGTGCCATGTACATAATCCAGAAGGACATCTCTTCTACCCAAAAGGGCTTCACTTTCCTGCTCTTTTAAAGTCACATTCTTACGTGGGTTGTTTACAGCCTTTGGCTCCATGAATGACATTATTGATACATTCCATAGCCACCGCCAGTGAGGAAACGTTTAAGTTAAGAGAAACGTTTTACATTGAGCCATGAAAAAGTTAAATATGAAATCTTCCCACTCCTCCCCCCTCTACACTTTTTTTTTTTTTTTAAAAAAAAAAAAAAAATCAGAGGTACAGAGTTCCTCAGGCACAGGTCTTCACTGGAAATTTTCCAGCCTGAGCCTCATTATATGGACCGTTACTGCATTACTGTAAAATCTCCTATTGATTTCAGCCATTGTGATCTGCTGGGAAAAATACCCTGTTCAATGTTTTAATCACATCTGTAACCTCCAAGCAGACCGGAAAGGGACACAGAGGCAGTGAAGAACACAGATCATTCACCTAAAATGATCCCATTAGTACACTCATATCAGGCGGACGGACAGCTCTGTTCCCATCCTAGAGCGCCTTTGAGGCAGGAGAGAGGGGGTTTATAATATGCATTCCTGAGCCAGCTGGTGATGTGTGTTGCAGGAGAGCCGCAGCTTGCTAACACAAGAGGATTGCTGTTCTGGCTATTCTGAAATGAGTGTAAGGAAGTGGATACATTTTAAAAAGTGACTTGTGCTCTTTCCTGAGCCAGTAATGAGAGCAATCAGAAAAGCAAGATGACTCGTCAGAAAACACCTACTGCTAGATATGAAGGAAGAAATCTAAGCCTTGCACTTATTAATCTTAGTTACATGAGACAGACTAATGGATTAAATGCATTTGTAATATAGTTGCCAGTTACACTTTTCACTGACTCTGAAGACGATCCTAAGTTTTCCACATCTCTCTTGTTTAAATGTACATTTAAACCAAAAATGACATTTCAGAGGGTAAGAAGTGATGGGCTGGGAACAGAGGTGTGTTTGTGTATCGTTTCTCAACATGCAGGTGCTGAAGTGTTTGGCAAGAGTGAAACCTATGTGATGGAGGGTAGAAAAGAGCACCCTCACCACTGCAATGCGTAGAGTGAAGGAGAGGGTTGTTACGTCCGACTGGTGATGAACTCAGCTCTCAGCAGGTGCTTTTCTCAAGGAGTTTTGGTGTCTGGTTCACAGGCTGTAGCTGTCATGGAGCGCACATCACAAAGCCATGCATTATGAATGTGTCTGTCTTTTAACTCGAGGCGCAAGAGAAGTACAAAGATAAATTAGGTCCTTCCTAAATGAAGGAATGGATGACTTTAGAAAGTCATACAAGACGAATCTCAGGCATGCAAAGCACATATACAACCTCTGGTGAAAGGCAGGTGGCCTTTTTCTTTGCACTGGCTCATCTGGAAAATCATGGTTACACTGCAGAACTTTCTGCAGTTTTGACTGCAAAGACTATATACTGGGAAGAAGTGGGGCTCTTGCACTTCTAACACATGTAAGACACACACCCAGAACATGTCCAGAATCCAACATGCACCTGCAAGCTGCCTTTTGCTGATGTAGCCTTAGTGTGAGCACATTGAGGATCAAAACTACCAGCTGGAACAGATCTGGGAGCAAAGGTGTGAGGAGTACTAATCTATCTGCAGAAAACAGCAGTTAATTAGACAACTGTTGTTTCTGCAACTTCTGGTTATTCTTAACCTGTAGCAGCCTTATGAGCCTTTCTTTTATTAAGAGGTGACAAGGCCATCACCCTTGTAGGTGTTTAGATGCCTTGATTTCTGTGGGAGTTAGGTGGCTCAACACTTTTGAGGTTCTGAGTCATAGTTCCTTCAGTCAATGGATTTCAGCTCCAAAACTTCTAGTCAGAAGTGGTATTGGTTACAAATGAAACACATCATCTTGGTCAAACCCAATTTTTTTCTTCATGCATAGTATGTCTAAAATCTACCCATAGCTTGTTCCAGTCCTCTTGAAGTTGTTTTGTCTGTACTGCAGGGCTTGTCACATGAAGAAACATCCCTACTTCTATTAGTGGTCATGAGGATTAATTAAGTCTGTAGCACAGAGCAACGCCATTTTTGTGGGATTTTCTTGCAAGTCTAGGAAAATGGTGAAATATATTCTCCTTTCTAGGCTCAGAGCAGGGCCTAGAAATTGGGTAAACTCTCAGATTTCGAAAGCCTTCACCTTTGCTTAAACTCTAGATGCTGCATCAGTTTTAATAAGGTACTTACAGATCTAAAATGAAAGCAACATTACTGTGATTGTTGGTTTTTGTTTAAATATCTATGGCATCCCTCAGACACAGAAAGAACCCCTTACAGTAAAGGACACGTCAGACACCATTTTAGTTTGTGAAAACCTGGAAGTCGTATGGACTGGAACTTATTCATAAACAAGGTGAACCTGTCTAATCAGCTCCATTTTCAAGCCAAAGAAAAAACAAAAATAAGACAACTAATACGTTACTATCTTATTTTTAAGACCAGCATTTTATGCATAGTTGATTTGTTGTAAAACTAAATACATCACTGTTAACTTGAAATACTTCTCTTTGCTTTTCTGTGGCAGGTTCACCATTTGTAGAACAGAGAGACTATAAACTCTGAGATGTCTTTTGTTCTATACTTGTGTGGCAAAATTACAATGTAATGTCAGTGTGTGATTAAAGCTGTTACGTACGGTAATAATTTAAATAACAACATTCATCTATTCCTTGTAGAGGACAGTGCACACAATACAGTGGGCATCACTACATGCTCCGTCATGTTACTAAAAGTACGAAGACAACTTTTCTTTCCCAAATTTTAGTGAAGCTGTCTTTAAAGCACAAGTAAATACAGATGTAAGGTTTTCCTTGTAACCACAAGATTTATTTACACACCAGGAAACTTGTTGATGTTTAATATTAGTCCAAAAGCCCTCAGTAATAATTTCTACCAGTTAAAGCCACACAATTGACAAGGAGCAAAATTGAACTCAGCCCACAGGCAATTTATGACTATTCTGTGTTTCTGCTTTCTGTGGGTAACAGAAAATACCAGTGTGGATACACTCAGGAAACTCATCAAACTTGACACCAGAAAGAAGGGTGACTTGCCCCTTTATGGAAATCCTCTTCTTGCTACTGAGAGGGAGTTCAAGAAGTCACCAGACTTCATCATGGCATTTAAAACACATTTACCTTTGCTCAAACGGTTGGGCCAGGGGGAGGGAGGGCAGTTGCCACAAGCCACCACACAATATTGTATCATCTAACATGTTCGAAGCAGGGCATAAAGTTTTGTTCTTCGGGCAAGGAAGAATAAAACTCCTGTGGCAGCAGAGGAGTAGAGGCTGGACAGTCTTATGAACAACTTGCCAGGGCACAAAACAGGATCAAAATAAAGTGACTTCAGGGGCTTGAGTGCAGACGTTCTCCTGAAGTGAGACTCTTTGCCACTGATAGCTCCCGCTGCCTGCTGATGTTACTGGGCCACAGGCAAGAAGTATATTCATAAAAGAATGAAAATTGGATCTCTCAGTATATATTCAGGTATGTAACTCACTGCCTGTACTGTTCAAAGTCACAGACTTAGGCAAGAACTATTAGGAATTGCTGCTTGAAAACACTCTCATATAAAAACACTGTAATAAGAGATTGCTCTTGTTGAAAACTTGAGTCTTGTCTATGTTTTTGGTTTGCATGGATCTGTTCAGAATCAGGACTGGCCTTGAGCAACCTTCCAGGGGCAAGGAAGTCTTAAGTGAGCTAGACAGGGTTATTTGTGAATAGAAGTTGTTTTAAGCTGCTTTAAGGAGTTCAAGGAAGGGTTAAGCTGTTTGCATACACATAGCTAGAGACAGGATTATGTAGTTCTTGACTGACTGGTTTGATCAGCAATGCTTACGCTCATGTTCTTTTGTTTGTCTTTTAAGAGAACAGAACAAAATGCTTCATAAACGTTCACTTAATAATTTTTACAATATTTTTTAACTTGGCCTTTTTCGGTATTTGAACTTAAAAAGCAAGCACACTGAACTATCATTTGGTTATAAATTTCACTCTATCACTTCACTACTATGAGAAAATACTCCCTACACATGAATACCAATTAGTCCACAGTTGTTTATAAAGTGCATAATGGCTGGAGTAGGTTAATACATTTAACAAATAAATGAACTACAAGGCAGCCTGGCAAATATGGGATAAAGAAAATATGACAGTTTAGGTTCTTTATAGAAGCATAAACCCCAACTCCCACCAACATAATAATAAAAAATAAACTTCTCATTTTAATAAAACGTGGTTTTGGAGAGATAAGAAAATATATGAATTTATGTTAATGTTGCTTGTAGCAGACATCACTATGAATACTAAGAAAGTTCAGCTTATATTTTCATCACAGTTGTAATTTACATTCACAAAATATTTTGTTCCCTATGGTCAATTAGAAGGGTAAACATTTTACTTTAATTTTTCTAAATAAATAACTAAAATGAAGTGCTGTTGATCTTCCTCTAGGAAGCATTACAATTTTCAGGTAATTCACAGATTCTTGTCTGGAATGGTTATTTAGACACTCTGACATTCCTTCTGTGTCTGGTCATGCCTTGATATCAGGGGAATATTTTAGATTACGACTATCCAGGTGCTCTGCTGCAAGGCAGTACCTCTCACTCAAATCTTTCTTTCTAAAGGAACATTGCTACTTCATGAAGGGCAGGAGGGAGATGGCAAAAACCTTATAAAAGCTGATCTCTGAATCTTCACTGTATCTGCACAGAAATTTTTCTTGACAGACGGTTTCTTGGCATTGACTGGTTGTCAGCAGGAGCAGCATATCTCTTGAATATGTGCAAGTCCGGTTCCTCACATGGAGTGAAGGAGGCTGTACTGAGACTTCTTGCATGACATTTTATACAAATAGTTATGAATTCATTCTAAACCTGCTTTTAGTCAAAACATGCTTAGCGTTGTAGTGGAAAGAGCACAAAGTTCCAGTTCAACTAGGTATGGGGCAGTATGTGAAGTCTGTTAAGTCCTTGCTGATCAAATAATTGTTCATTCTTGCAAGTAAATCCTAGTGAAGTTAGTTACTGATCCAGAAGAGGAAAGCCTGTGCTCTCCTTAGCTTCATGCCTATGATTCTAGCATCTTAGTTTCATTTTTACCTACCGTGAAAAAGAGAAGATAACTGCCGATCTACTGTGTACCCTGTCTTTTTAGGTTGACTTCATGTTTTCCTATGTTTCTGACCCACTAAAACAAACTAAAATGAACATGCCAAGAATTACAAAATGTTCAGCTGCAACAAGCATGCTTTTTGATTGTAAGTGGTTAAGCACTTTGCTGAATTTTTACTTAAATATTTACTCATGCAGTAATTGAAACCATTTTTATAAATGGATACTTTAATCACTGTACTGTAGGATCATTCTCTGCCCAGGCCAAACAATATATCATTATTTTATGCTATGTTGGATTAAGATTTCACCTTGTCCTATTTAAATGCCCCCTTGATAGGCTGTTAACAGGAAGGAGATATGGTTATGTAGTTACTGTTTTAAAGAAAAGAGGAGTCTTCTTTCTGGATATTTTGTGAAAGAAACTTAAATTTAGAACACTATTTTGACAATTCCTTCTACAGGCCTAGGTGTCCCCAGGTGAACTAGGTAGGCACATGCTTCTTCATAACTAGTGGTATGCCTGGGGTAGGAAATACATGGTTCTTAGAGTGTCTGGAAGCAGATTTAGGAGTCGAGGACAATAACATGCCAGTCTTACAGGACAGGTCCCCAAAGGGACCAGGGTTCTTGGTGCTCAGTGTGGCACTACTTAAAATTAGGTTCCTAGCTCTGGGAATAGAATTCAAAAGTAAAAGACAGGTGCTTGAATTTCCTGTACATGGGCTAAAGACAGTTAAAACAACAAACATAGTAATGGGAGGGAACTTAAACTAGGCAATACACCGTGCCAGTAGAAATGTCCAAAACCCTTGCTCTTTTGTATTTAAAGAGTTCTTTGAGGTCTGCTGTCAGTGAACTCTGTGAACAAGGATCCAAAGATGGTAATACTTTCTACATTTAACATGCACAAGAGGCATGGGACAGAACAGGACAAAGCAGCAAAAGGCTTGTGATGAGAATGTTCTCAGAATGAAGGAATTTAGGTTAAATTTTTCTCCAGCTGAGGAGATTCAAACATCCACCTCCAACCTCCAATGAGAATATTCTTCCTACCAGCAAATTGGCTACTTTACAGTGGTAGCAAGGGATACCTTCTACATCTGCAATTGAAAGTGGGCCAGTGTAAAACCAATTATGCAAGAGTCATGGGGACACAGAGAGGACAAGCAAGAGGAAGTCTATGGCCTAATGGTTAGAACTGAAAAACAGGGGCGTAAGGACAATATTAGTGTCTGAAAGGGTGGTCACAGATATCCAACTTATCTGTCACTTGACACAAATCTTTGCATTGATACAGTCAAATAAAATTCAAAAAGTATCAGGGTATGAGCATGCAATAAATGAAGTCATCCAGGCATAGTAGAGTTATATTATTATAGTGATTAGTTTTCTGGACATCAAAAGAGACAACAGTGGAGCATAACCAAGGGGACTTTATTAACACAAATCTGCAAACATCTCCATAGGAGGACTATGCTCCAGAGTTCTCAACAACCCTAAATATGTATCAGGTAAGTCAAACCTATGCTTTCTGTGTGCCAGGGGAAGTCCAAAAGTTCCTGACCTCATTGCTGGAAGCAAGAACAAATAGGCACTGATTAGACTCAAGTTAAGTGTATTTCACCTGAGGGCTCATTAACTGTAAGAGAAAGGGAATTGGGATGCCTTTTGAATGTAATAAAACACAGTGCTTGTACTATGAAAAAATACTGCCTTGATGGCAAAAAATGTATATAACGAGTTTTGTGCTAGAATTATAAAGATACAATTTAAGAAACAAATTTCCAACAAGTAACAAGTAACAACTACAATAGTTAATGTTAAGAAAGTTTGCAATTACTAATATGGATACCATAAAATATAGTACAAAGCAAAAATGTAGCATAGTTACGATTAAACTATACATAAGTTATGCTATAATTTGGTACCGTGTTTGTCATGGTTTAACCCCAGCTGGCAACTAAGCCCCACACAGCATCTCACTCACTCCCCCAGGCTGAGATGGGGGAGAGAATTGGAAAAGTAGCATTCAGAAAGCTTGTGGGTTAAGATGAAGACAGTTTAATAGGTAAAGCAAAAGCCACGCATGCAGGCAAAGCAAAACAAGGAGTTCGTTCACCACTTCCCATCAGCAGGCAGATGTTCAGCCATCCCCAGGAGAGCAGGGCTCCATCAAGCCTAACGATGCCTTGGGAAGACAAACACCATCACTCCGAATGTCCACCCCTTCCTTCTTGTTCCCCTAGCTTTATATGCTGCGCATGGTGTCATAGGGTCTGGGATATCCCTTTGGTCAGTTGGGGTCAGCTGTCCCAGCTCTGTCACCTCCCAGCTTGTGCACAGCCAGCCCACTTGCTGATGGGGTGGTGTGAGAAGAAAAGGCCTTGACTCTGTAATTACTGCTCAGCAAGAACTAAAACACCCCTGTATTATCAACACTGTTTCCAGCCCAAATCTGAAACATAACCCCGTACCAGTTATGTGAAGAAAATTAACTCTATCCTGGCTAAAACCAGCAAAATTTTGAATATAATCTCAAGAAGTCCAATTAGAAGATATGGAGGTACAAAAAACCCCCACAAGGATAAGGGAGAGATACTACTAAATAAAGGTAAAGCTTAATATTGATATTAAGTATGGAAAGAGTAAAAAAAGAAATTGGCACACCAGTTGTTAAATATAGACCAAAAGCAAACTATTAAAAAAAAAACAAACCACACCAAACTACAAATCAAAAAACAATGAAAAAGGAAATTGGCTAGTGATTCATCAGGAAAATCACCTGAAGGAAAAAAAAATAATGACACCAAAAGTCCATTGGGAGCTTTCTATAGAAGGAGCATTTCTCTCCTGTGTGTTTATTAATGCCTACACAAGTAGTGCAGGACTGTAAAAGGATCCAACCAGATTCAGAAGGAAGATGACTTTGTCAGTGATGTTTACCTATACAAAATTTTTACTGAAGTGAGGAGGATTGTGCCACTTCTAGTGCTTGATTAGTGTTTGCAATGGTCCTGGATTCACACATAATGGTTGACCCATCAGCCCAATACAGGATACGTAAACAAGCACCCCAGAAGCTTCTCTGAAAAAGTTTAAATATTGGAATGAATTTATAAAACCTGGAGTTGACGGACATTGGAAGTGTTCTACATTTTAAGATAATATACTTCATTTATTTCTCTGAATCTCCCAAAACACATACTCCAGGTGATTTATTTTTTATATCAGTAAGTCTCTTATTTGAAATTCTCAATTTTAGATTTGAACAACAGTATCTCTGACTATGCACTGGTATTCATAAAAATAAAGTCCATGTCAGAAGAAAAGATGGTGATTAAGTAGCACTGAAAGAAAGTGTGAATAAAACAGAAAATCACACAATAATCATATGCTGGGAAATTCCTTACAGAACTTACCCTCAGAATCCTAGGAGGGAGGCCTTTACAGCAATTATGAAGGGATACATACTAGCTTCCACAGTGGAATTAGGGAAAACACGACGTAGACACAAACACGTAGACTTAGAGCGACAAGTTTGTGCTTTGCAGGAGCAATAATGAGATAGACTTTCATGAGAGAAAAAAAGCGAAATGCCTATTCTGAGATAGAGCCACTACTGATGAAAACAAGAACCAAAACCCAGAAAGATTTATTTGCGAGAAAGTGGTCTTTGTCATTTTTTTCTTCCTAATGGGGAATAAATTAGACACATTAACAGTCAGACTTAATTTTAATAGGTGCTCTGAGATAGCTGTAAGAACAAGAAGGAGTGCTCAGGAACAAGGTCAAGTAAAATAAAGGGATTAATAAAATGCAAGTGTCATATCTCTGCAAAAATACATATTAATAAATATGCAAACCTGGAAGATCTGCTGATATATTGTAGGTTTCAAAATATCTGGCTGCGTAATGGAGGCACATAGTCTGGTGACACAGGCATAGAAATGACAATTTTATCACTAAAAATAGTGAAGAGTCATGCACCTTCTGGATGCCTCTCTGAAATGTTTGGGACCCAAGTATCTTCCTCCTTCAGGAGGGCTTTTCTCTGGTTGGAAACTGAATACTTAGCAGACAACTTTCCACACTTACAAATAGTTTTGAAATTCCTTCCAAATAAGGATGAACCAAATCAACATCCCTCCTGAGTCAACTGAAAACAGTATTTTCCACTAAGTCCTGGTGGAGTTAGAGACAAGAAAGCTTACGATGATGTAAACCAAACCGTGTTTTAGAAAAAGAAGTCCCTCAAGTAAGTACAAGAAAATTCCTCTGTGACATTTAGCACATCATAGAGTCTAAAAAAGAGGTTTATTCTCAATGTATAGGTACAGAGAAAGTGTTTTTCTTGGTAGAATTCCTGCGTTTAATTGGGGTGTTCAGAAATATGAAAAACGCTTTCGGAACTGAATTAGCATGTGAAATGACTTTCCACATGCATTGGGTTCAAGTGCTTCAAGAACAAGGGACAAGATGAGACTGTTCATTATAATTTCTTTAATTATTGAACCATTAGTGACAAAGATTAGGGACACCAAAAAAGTTTAGTAAATAAATGTACTGGGAATAGACATTATATGCTGATTACTTCATGCTGGCTATACAAAATACCAATTTAATGTAATGGAAGCTTTCATTTGGGAACAAGTTTACAGACAATGCCTAAGTTTCAAAAGAAGGTAACTGCCTACTGAAAGCAATTGCAAAAAGGTTGGATATGTAGGCATAAATAGCAAAATATAAGAGCTGTATATCATATTAGGTTCATGTTATCAAATATATCTGTAGTGATGTAAACAGAAGGATGTTACCATAGGTAGAATTAATATATCATGGCTTAAGACCTGCATCCTTTTTCAGTGATTCCAACTTTTTTTTCCCCCAGGAAAATTAAGATGTTAATAAGTATTTTTTTTTCTGTGATCAGCATGAAGAACAATAGAAACATTGGCATTGCATAGATCATTGTCAAATCAGTCTGGAGCTATAAAGTATTTTCACTGGAGATAATCTACTATGGATTAAAGCAGAATAGAGATGGGCATATGTTTCATGACAGAACCAAACATCAGGCTGTATTCCAAAACTATGTTCCCAAGAAAGTGCATTTTAAAAATCAGAGCTTTGTGAGGTATAATGAAAAAAAAGAATCTTTTGCTGAAAAAAGAACATTTAAACTACTGAAATAAATAGAAAGATCTCTCCAGGGATGAATGATGCTGAAAATAAGGTATATTACATTAAAATGCATATACTATAAGTTAATACAGATTACTTGCTTAATTGAAACACAGAAGAAAATAGCAACAATAACTGCATAAATGTATTTCAAACATGGGATAGCATTTTGGTAATTAAGATTATGTCTAGACCATCTAGTTATGACTTTTTTTTCAGAGGTAAACCACATTAAACTATTTAGTTATGAAGTGCAGATTGTAAATATGAAACAACAGAGAAAGAATAACATGTAAAGCATGAAATGAGCAAAAGTAGGTGATAAATTATGGCTTTGCTACTAATCAGGTAGAGTAAGTTCTGTGCTGCCTGGTTCACAGAAGATTTTTCTCCCTGTATAATAAAGTACATTTTGTTGTGTTGGATGTCTGTCTAAAATGCCAAACAAACTGTCTTTCAGAAAAATTATATGGCACTGTTGCATTTCAATGTGTACTGGAAGTCTGACAGGAGTAATAAAAAAAACCTCTAAGACAGGGAACTCAGCTGAGTCTTAAAGGTTTGCAGTGGGAACTGGTGTGCTAACAAGATTTCAGTTGCCCTTTGTATATAACCTCTTTTAAGCCTGACCCTGTGCCCTTTATTAATATTTTTCATCCACTTAGAAATAATAGTAAAATATCTAGTAAGAGAGACTTCTAATTGTTTGGGTATTAAAGAGAAGAGTAAAAGTAATAATATATCTTGCCTTGGAAAAGAAGGCATCAACAAAAGAAGAAATTAAGAAGATGCTGTGGTCTGATACTTAGAAGAAAAATAGTAGGAAGAAATGCACTTGTAAAGGAAGATCATTTAAATGTCCATCTTTAGTTGTCCATACTTGTCCTGTCCCGAATGTCCTGCTCCTTGCCTTGCTGAGACTGTTCAGCTTTTCCATGAATTCTAAATTCTTATGACAAAAGTGAAAGATTAACTGTCATTAATTTATACAAAAGTTTAAGCATTTTCTCTGACAGTATAGGATCAATATATAATATTTTTCTGTACAAGTCCCAGTCACAGGAGGCTACATTATAGTTTCTGCCAAAAAGACAACATCAGAGACTTGCGAACAGAGGGAAAGGACAGGGTTAACAAAAGTTTCAGGGAAGCCAGTGTTCACGCAGACCATGTGTATATTAATTCTGAGGAGGTCAAAATTTGACTTCTGCCTACATTGACAGTATCTTTTTACTATACAGCTGCAAGTGTCTTTTCAACACTAAAACTATTTTTAAAGTAATGTTTCCTACTCTGGATGAAAATAGATTTTATAATCTAAAGTGGGACTTGAGCCCAGTATCCCAATATATAAAGCCATTACATTAACCAGGTGAGATGCTCCGTCATAAAAAGATAACTACTTTTACATAAATAACTCCTGACTACGCAAGCAGGGCTCGTCTTTGAAGGTGAGAGAGAACATTGTAGTTTATTGTATTATATGAATGATAAAAATCATATTTATAGACCAGGCTACAATGATGCTAGTGATGAGCACTGAGAGTTTTACATTTTAAGGGGAAAAAAACTTTTAAAGAACCGATATTATCATCAAACAATTTCTGTTTCTCGGTGAATCCACGAGCTGAGCCTGGTGTTTTAATGACTAGAAATCATGAATATTAAACTGGAGAAAAGTTGACAGTATTTAAATGAGCATCATTAAGAGACACATAAATTAACAGGATTTTTAGTTCTTGTGGAACCGGCGTTTCAATGTTAATTAAACAACTGGAGTGCTCTTGTGCATTCCCAGCAAACTGTCCCTAATGTGTTCTGCTGAATATCATTATGGGTGGCTGCCTTGCTGTTTAATTATTTTCAAGCTGATTTTTTTTCCCCGTTGCTGCAGTGGTTTTATGCTTGTCTTGCATTCAGGAGGTGATGGGGCTTAATCCCAAAGGAGTCTGTCAGTTTGATCTACATGTGGTGCTTATACTGAAATACCCATTTTTGTAACTAATAAAACATGCACATATAGTGTTGCTGCCTAACCCTGCTGAAAAAGCCCCACTATTGACTGCATTATCTTTGTACGTAACAACCATTTGATGACTTACTGAGATTTTAGCAGTAGCTTTCTGTCACAGTGGAAATCATTATTTATTCCATTCTGTACACGCAGGTGGTAAAGAATATGAATTTAGATACAGAGAAGGGAAGCAAAATAAGCACGAGATCTAGTTATTTTATAAATGCGAAGAGAAATGCCACACAGAGCACTGTGTGCTGTATCTGTTTAGCAAGTTCACTGTTCAGCTGGTCCTTTACTTCTATCTGCACTGTATCTGTGTACATCAGGAAATTAAGTAGTCTTTCTTTTCAATATCTTGGACATTCACTTATCCCTCTCAGTACCAGGTCTGTAGGGAGGACAGAGTCTGATTCTCCTTTAATAGACCTTGCCTTGCCAATCTCCTGTAACTAGCTCTGCATCCTTCCCTTCCCATGGCCGCCAGCACTCCACCTGCCTCGCAGGAGTCCCCACGCCATGTTTGAAGGAGACAGTCCCTCAGACTTTCACGTTTATCCATGCTCCCTGTTAGGCTGCCTGTTCACTCAGAGGCTGGCCACAAGGCTGTATGGAATCCAAGACCAACTCTGCTGCTTAGGTGTTTGTCCATGTTACCTCTTCTCTTGCCAGGTGGTCACCCATACTGTCTGCTCTCTCCAAGCCCAGGCAGATTTCTACATCTAGCACATACAGGTAAATATCCTAGCTAAGCTTATCAGGGATATTACAGTGTGAACTCTAACTGTGATGCTGACACAGTGCCAGGTGTCTGTGTAGACTCCATATAAAGTGGCCACTGAGGATTGCTCCAGCTCCAGCCTATGCAGTGAAGGGGATGTGGCTATTTCCTGTCCTTTCTGGGCTGCCTAGGTAGAACAAAGACTTTAAATATTGAGCAAATGTCTATTAAGTCGTATACTATTGCCCTACTTCCTTCCCTGCTACCCTGCAACATCATTAGAACCAAAGGACATTGCTTTCAAGTTATGGCTATGTATTACTGAAACCTGTCAAATCTAAATCTTTCCTTAGAGGCTGTTAACACCTTCCTACACCATTTAACCTCAATTGACCGACAGCCTGGATTGCAGAATAGAAACTTGGATGGCAACATGACAAATTGCTGGCTGGTCAGCCTGAGTATCAGAAAAGGTCTTTTTAAATTTGTGAGTTGAGGGACAAAAAAAAAAATATCCTATTTTTCTCTCTGGGAGAAGTCAGACTTGGTAGTTGGTGATGCTTCCATACTCTGTACTATTACTCTGTAACTAAGTAAGGCCAAGGAGTGCAAGTGTTAAAAAAAGCTCTACCATTTGTGATGCCTATAACCATGAATATACCTCTTACTAGTGGCGGCAGTGGCTTTCTCCACAGAGTTCAGCAATCCATAGAGATAATATACTTAGTGTTACTGTGTTGAAGTTATGAGAAATAAAGTAGACGGAAATTAAAAGTCTGATATGATCCTCAGCTTTAGGATTATCTTTCACTCTGTAAAAAAATTTTTAGCCAATTTTCTGGAAATATGACTGAACATTTGTTGATGGGGGAAAGTATTTTGCATCCATACCTCAATTTAATTAACAAGAAGTTGTTTCTGAATGTTTTTCCTTCCTACCTACTTACTCACAGTTGCCTGTATTAATAGAAACAGTTGATAGATGTCTTCAGGGGAACTTCCTATCTAATTAGTAGATTTTTTCATACTGCATCTTGCCAATAAAAACAAAATTAAAATAACTAAACAAAGCTAATTATGTGGTACTTTGAAATACCTGTCACATAGTGGAATATACATTTCCTCCTCCCCTTATTGCACATTACATCAGTTAATAGGCATTTATACATTATGTATTTCACTTTTTGCTGGAATGCTGTTGTGATGTGTTTGTTTAGAAGGTGATATCCATGTCCTGTAAGAGCTGTTCCTGACTTGAGCAACAAGAAATGAGGTAGCTGTAGTGTACAGAGTAAGTAATCATGTCACCCAAACAAGTTCTTGGCTTTATTAGTTTAGACTCATATCCTTGGAGATCCTCCCCCTGCCCCAAATCTCCAAATAGTTGGTGACTAGAGATGTGAGTATTGAATGTAAATCTGAAATAGCATAGAGTTCTGGGTGTCTGGGTGTGAGATCCAACCTGGGTTAGATTTGGTGCATAATTTAACCTTACTTTGGTTTGAGACAATGAGAAATTATGTTCTTCAACTGCCATCTCTTGGAAGGTGTAAAATAGTTCTTGGTTTGGGACAGTACAGATTTAGTAAGTTATATTTCCCATATTCTGTCCAGATTTGTTCCAGACTTAATCAAAATTTAACACCATGTGATATTTTTCCAATTTGGCTCAAGGTAATAACAGTTTATTTGGAGGTAGACAAGCTCTTCAATAGGTCACCTACTTAATGAACTTTTACCAGCTTTGACCATTCACTTAGGATTTCCTCACTACAGGGAGGTGGTCAGAGGCAGAAGTAGGTGGAGTTAGATTCTACATTGCATGGGGAAATATGACGCACATTGAATATATACTGGATATATATCTGACAAAGTGGACAATTATATTTAAGCAATTTGCATTGTTTCAGATTATATACTACAAGAAGCTGGCAAGAATTGCAGATCATACTCTGTGTTATTTTGAAATACTTGTCTAAGGAAGGGTAAGTGCATCAATTCCTACAGCTATTTACACCAGTAGGAAGTTGTAAATGCCAGCAGCAAATGCAGACAGTTGCATGGTGTTGCTAGTGCAAAGGCAAACAATATTGTACTGGATGAAAGTCTTGGCTACAGGTTTCAGGAAGGAGAATGACAAACCTAAGCAGAAACGAAAACTCCAATCAGGTTAGCCAGCCTTTCAGCAACACCCACAATAATTTAGTAATCAAAGTAAGGAGGCAGGCTTTACTTTACACAGAAATTTGTAGGAGGAAAAATTTGAAGTCCATAAACGGAAAACATTGTCTCAAGGGTCATGCCAAATGCAAATTCCTACCACTGTTGAAGGCTGCAACTTACTTATGTTGAAAGGCAAGGATATTCCTCATTTACATACATTACAATGGTCACACTGATATGATTCTGATTCATTAAACCAACTCTTACCTTTGCCTCATTTCAATTTCTTTGAAACATCTAGTACAGTCTATAATTCCTGCCCTTCTCTTGTATGAAAGAATAAATACGAACTTTCAAAAATGCATTTCATAATTAAGACAACTGTGCCACCTTATTTGTCCTCACTGACTCCCTTGTGTTTAACTTCCTGTTAACCACAAACTGTTATTCCTGAACACAACACTGTATACAAAAGAGTTATTTAATTTTACTGGGCCCTAGCCTAGCATCAAGTACTGTTGTTTAGGTGCTAAGTGTTTTACAGAGATTTTCAGAGTGCTTCTGTGTCATTTAAGTATTGCAAATTGAAACCTTTGTCTTGTCAATAAGGCATTATACAGGTGAATGGCTTTATAAAAGTCATCACAGTATAAAAAAAATTTACAAGCCTCATGTGTGTGTCTCTATATTTTGGATTTTATTCTTTGCTATCTTTGAAGCTTTAATTTGCCTCCTGCACCTGAATATTGTTCTGAAGACGGCTGTAGGTTTTCCAGTAGAATCCCTTATCCTAATTTTTACATCTGCAAAGCTAAGCCTGTGTACATTTCTACTACTTTCCCTTCAGTCAATGATATGTTTGCTAACTGCAACCTTTAGGCATTAAAATGTCTGAGCACTATTGCATGCAAGGGTCTGGGGATGAGTTCAGCAGTTGAATCCTTCTCTGAGTAGCTTTTAAGACTGGCCTGCTTGCTTGAACCAGCTGCTGCTATGAGTTTTGGTTACTGAACAGGGAAGGTCTGGGCTAGATTATCAGCTCCACAGTGAGTGTGTGCATTTATATCCATATAAATTCTGATTCTGTGTCCTATTTTACAGTCTCCATACAGGTGTCAGTGATGTAACAAGGTGTTGGAAACCTGGCCCAAACTCACCATCTCTTCATTTTCGGCCTTCCCCAGCAGACTTTAACAAGGTAATAAAATTGGGTTTTGGTATCCTTGCTCTTCTGAAAGGACCTGGGGTAGTGTACCATAGGCAAACTGGTCCCTGGACATCACTAGTTGCAGCTCTGTGCAGATTATGATGCACAGGTACAAGCTATGCATGCTTACTGTCTCTGGCATACTAGGCAAGCCAGGTCAAGCTTTCCTCAGTGTGTAGGAGCAAAGGAGAAGGTTGCAAATCTGTTACTTAGAAAGTTGTTGCAGGCCTATGGTACAGTGAGATGGAAAGTGAGGAATGCACAAAAGAGAAAAGCCATGAAGAAATACAAGGGCTTGAGGACAGCCTAAGGTCTAGGAAACCAGAGACTCAGGCAAGAGCCGAACCCTTCCTTTAGTGCCTGGTTTTGCTGATCTCTGCTTTTGGATATGAAAATCTCGGAACTAAATGCAGATGCATACCCAAATCAAAACCGTTTGAGGCCTTTCCCTTTGGTATCTCACCTCCGAACTTCTTGCACTGATGTGCTAATGACCTTGCTTGTGCTACGCAGGTGCTCTTCTGCATAGAGTTACACACTGAGCCCCCAGGCACAGGCAACACCGTGGGATAGCGTCAGGTGCCTGGCCATGCTGGGCACTGTGCATCCAGGGGAGCTCTAGTTATTGCAGGAGGTTTGTAATTACAGTGATTTGAGAAAAAAGGCTCCTGAGCAGGAGTGTACAGCCGGCTCTCTACCAATTGAAATTCAGGTTTTCAACCAGCAGTAATCTGATACTCTGCTTCTGTGACTCCGAGCTGCTCCAGCACGCACATCAGAGCTGTATATACAAAATCAGATATAAAACAGCTTTTCAAAAATCTTTCTTTGTTCAGAGCTTTTTATGTTTATTTTTCTTGTACATAATGACGATTTTAGTTAAAATAATATTGCATCATTTGGCTCAGGTTACTAGATAATTGGGGAGTCTTTAAAGTGGATTTTCAAGTTGAGAGTAATGGAGACAATTTATAGTAGAACAGATGGTTGGCCTTCATTTGCCTGTTGACAGGTAGCGTGTTGTCAGCACTTCAAGTTGTTATCATACAGAGAACAGCAGTTCAGAATCTTAATTGGGACCCAAAAGGATATACTCTACAGCTTTTTCTGGGCATTTACAGGCACAGGAAGATGTACAAAAGAAAATGGGGGGGAGGAAAGAAAGCTGGTGTATAAATATGATTCAAATGCAAAAATGTTGAGTTTGTGCATGATGTTTTCAGTGTACAAACCTTTTTTTGAGAAGAATACAAAAATTGAGAGGATGAAAGAGGTTAAAAAAGTACTTCTTCCCATGCATGAGGTATTGCCAGGGTGTTCGCATCCTCACACAAGCACTTCCTGTTGTAGCAACAACAGTTTGTTAAAGCAGGCAGAATAAACTGTGTGAGCAGCTATGCAGAGCACCTGGAAGAAATTCAGGAAAACTGAGAGATTTCTGATGGAAATTTTTTCCACTGTGATTTGGGTGTCCACCATATCAAACAGGAAGCAGCTGAAATCGTGTTCTCTGAGGCAGCATCATTGTGATCACTTGTAATGCACTTGTCCTAGCAGGAAGAATGTACAAGAAAATCTGTAGCACTTTTTAAATAGCAAGGTTTGCACTAAGTGTTACAAATCAATCTCTGACTTTGTTAGCCTCACAGTTTATTCTATTATATTTAATTACTTTATTTTATTCGGTGTGCTAAACTCCTCCTGGGAGTCTGTGTTTTCAAAAAGTCAGTGGTTCCAAAGGGTTTGAAGAAGAAATGCTTGTTTGGATAATGGCTGGGGAAACTAAAGCGTGTGCTGGCAGAAAGAAAGCTGAAGGAGTGGTCCATAGGGAACAAATACCTCTCATACGTGCTGCTTAGAGAGATGCCCCTGAAATAATGCCATTATCCCCAAGAATATTGTCAATGACTGCTCTTCAAATACTCTTTACCTCACACATCCAGTTATGAACTCCTTTCACAACTCATTATTATTATTGAGGGCTAACAATGTGCTTGGCCTGAGTTAGTAACAGGTAATTCCTGCCTCATGGGCTAACAAGCTATGGTGGACTGCTCTCATGCAGAAACAGAATCAAAGTCTAGAAGGGAGTCACATTCCGGCTGTGATATTTTCCCAAGGAAAGCAGCTCAGTTAAGCATACAACCAAACTGTGATCTCCATCCGAGAGGCACATGATGCTGTATTATTTAGGAGTAGAGTATTTTAAAAAACCAAAATCAGTCTCTAGCAGCTGCATTTTAAAATCTTGAAATGGAAAGAAAGCAAACACTTCTACACAACTTTGTTTTTTAGAGTAATGAGACATCAGAGCAGACGCTATTATAAAACTCTTTGAGATTCCATACAGCAGTACAACAAATATCTATTGCTGCAGAAATTTCAGGAACATGTGGGAGATGCACGAAAGCTGGGTTAGAAACAGAATGTCCTCTAGCAAGCTCCATTTTTGTTGCAGCAAGCCACAAATGCTATGTTCATCCTCAGAAAGAAAAGAGGGAGAGAACTTTACATTGGCTGAGAAGTGTGAGAAATTCACGCAACTGTACCTTGCCTTGTGGATGAATAGCTGACCTCTGATTTCAGCAAGCACTGCTTCCTCAGCTGGGCAAAACAACTGGATTTTTTTGCATACTCATTCTACAGCAAGGTTTGGACACTCACTGTTTCACGCTCGCAAAAGGTTATTGTGGTCAAATCATGATTAAAATGATATTTTTAGCTGGCTTCTACAGACAAAATGTCAGAGGATTTGTTTGTGAGTCAGAGATACATCTTCTGTTCAGGGAGTTTCTGGAGCACTTCTGCGTCCATGCAATATTACAGTGCAGTGTTACTGAGTTCACCATTCTGTGCAAAATTTAGTGGATGCTAAGTATTGGACTGAGAGCCGTAGCATCCATGCATGGGATCAGTGACACTCAGGTTTAGGCAGACGAGGTGAAACCAGCAGGCTTACTCACACTGAAAGCCATACATGCTTTAGTGTTTTGAAAGATTGGAACCAAAGTTGTGTTTTGATGCACAGTACAGGTGTAATACAGATAACAATACTAACAACTGGTCTGCTCCTCCCCACTGCTGCATTCTTGTGTGCACCTGGAAGGCCATGAATAGGATAAAAACACTGTTTGCTCATTCAGATCTTGAAGACTCCTGAACCTGAACTACAGGTACAATTAGCTGAGCTCAGGTGATATAAACACATTCTTACCAGGAAGCAAATGAAGGTCTCCTGACCATGTCTGAAGATTTGGGTTGAGATGAATTTCAAAAGTGCTGCTGACTTTAGGGCCTTTGTTGGCCTTTGCGCCGTCACTGCTCTCCTTGGGAGTGCCTGATAATATTAACCTCCTACACAGTCCTCCCTATCTGATGGAAAACTGCATACTTTGCAATCTTTGCCAAAAACTTGTTTAATCTTAGGCATCTCTAACAACTATGTGCACAATGTGTTGAGGTGTACAGCTGTAGAAGTGAAATATACAGGAAAAAGACTAATTTATCTTTTATGGCCAAGAATAGGATGATGGATCTGTACAACATAGTTGTACTAAACCTCTGTCTGCTTTGGCTCCTCTTAAGCAATTATCCTCTATCTGGTGTTTTATCCTTTAATCTGCCTCAGCTGCAGAGGTATGAGCAGATGCTTGAAGACTACCTTGCTGAGAGGGATAAAAACACAGAGATAGTGATATTTGACGGATATTTCACATTTAGCTTATCAAGAGTGTACCATATTCATTTGCTGCTGGACCTCAGGGAGAACATGGAGCTCACAAATATTTGCGAGAAGTGGGATCGTAATACGCTGTCTGTAACCTGCCAACCCCTCCCAGCCAGTGCACAAGGGCCCCTGGCTCCCAGCTTCCTTGGGGAGCAATGTATGGCATCTGTCAGGGATGTGTGGGGTCAGAGAGCCAAGGGTAATGCTTCATATGTCCTTGTTTCCCATCCTGCACTCCAGGCAAGCCAGACACATTCTGTCCCTAATTATCCCCAATTAATAATTAAGCAATTTTGTTTGTTTGTTTGTTTTTAAAAGGTTTCTCTTTCCCTTCCATTTTCTTTCCTTACTGTAACATTTTCTTGTAATACTGGAAAGCATTTCTTCATTGTTTGGACTAATTTCCAAACAGATTAAAAACTGTTGTAGCAGTCAAGCTTCAGTTCCTTCGTTTATTAGATTCAGAAGACAGCAAATTCCTTAAAACACAGATATAAACAATTATGGTAATGCATTCTGATTTTATAATTGGTTTTCATCACATGAAACATGTAAGTTTGGGCTTCAGATTTTTTTTTACATCCTCCTCTCATCCCAGCTCTGAGTTTGAAGTTCATGCATTTCTGTTTCCAGCCTTGTTCACAGTCCTTGGTGGGCCATGTAGTAAGGAATAGAAACTTAACTCTCAGAGGCACTAAAAAAACAGAGGTCACAGATGCTGAAATAGGAAATATTTTACTGTGAAATGTATGTAGTGTATCTGGTCATTGTTTTCATTATTTAAAAAAAAGAGGAAATTGCATAAACCTTACAATGCCTTCTCAAAATTTCCATTCCCATCTCACAGTGAGATAAGAGCAAGAACAAGGTAACTCACACAAGCAGTCAGAGTCCAGGTGAAATAATTCACAAATGGTGCTGATCTCTGGAGCAGGGGACAAGTTGCTCTTTTCACAGTGAGAGTTAGAGGGGAAGTTTTTGCCTATGGAGATATATATGAAACTCTCGGCTTCTTCACGGTGAGCCTGACTTTGCCCAGCTAGAGTCAGTCTGATGTTTTCCAGTGACTTTTTTGGGTACAAAATCAAGTTGTCAGACCTTTGCTGAAAGCTGAATTTGGACCCTTGTTATCATTACATACAACAAGAGCTTCTTAAATTTTGCTTTAATTACTTTTGTCTTGCATATCCAGAAGGATAGGAAATGAGTTTTATTAATACATTGAGAGAGTAATGATCGTTAAAGAATAAAGAAAGGATTATAGTATTCTGGTGCAGTCCTCCCACACGGAACCCCGAAACCTAATTGTAGCCTTTGAGGGTTCGAGCATTGCCCTGCTTAATGATAATTTGTGTCACTGCTCCAAAAAAAAGAAATGGCTGTTAGGGCAGGAAAAAAGCTCTGACGAACAATAGGAGAAATTAAACATGAATGGGCAGAAGCCCCATATGTGAATGCAGGATCTGTTAAGAGAGAAATTTCCAGGAGAAAGAGGGAAGTGTTAAGACCATTGTACAAAACACTGATGAGTTTTGAACAACCTGATCTACATAATTCTTATCATTTACCTTCAAGGAAAACAAAGTCAAGCTGAAACAGGTGCTGGAAAGGACAGTGGGGTGACAAGGGGGAACAGGAAAGCCTGCCTGACAAGTAGGGGTGTATCTATTTTGTGTATTGAAGTACAGCAAAGAAAGCCTTGAGCTAACACCTGCCCAAGCTAGTACATCCAGATGGTGCACTCAAATGTGGAAATAGCAGCATAAGTGTAGCCCTGAACCTCAACTGAAGTACCCTGCAATGCAGCAGTACTTCTTTACTCAGGTGGAATGCTATGCTGAAGCACCTTTAGGACTTTCTAGAGCTGGAACTGGCTCCTGTGGAGGCCAGCTTGCACAGCTCTTCTCCTTGGGTTGTAGCACATCCTAAAAGCTTGCTGAACCTACTGAAGACAAGACTGAATGGATATAATTTCTCTCTTTATAAGGATATATACTGAATTGGGTGCACACATGCTATGGGAAAGGTGAGCGAAGAAGGGATAGAGAGAACTGGTTAAACCTGGGGCAAGAATTAATGTACTTAAACTGGTCATGAAAACAGTAGGAGCTCTAACTGGCAGAGGAGCAGTTTTGTAGTGGCTTTACATTAAGAGTATTGAATCTGGTTCTTAGCAGATGTTTGCTGCCTTCATTAGTAAGTTAAAAGATATAGTGTCCAATAGCTGGAGCTGCATGGATTCACCGACCTTCCAGTTCTATACTCTGCATTTTGACCTTTGCTGGATAAAATAGTCCACTTAGAGGTAAGAGTTGTGCAAAAGATGTCACATTTCTTGGGTAAATCTATGTCCCCAGTCAGTGCCAGAATGTTCAGTAAATTTCTTGGGGCCAAGAATTCACAGAGTCTCCTGGGTTGGATAGCGGGGTCTGACATAGCCGTTTGTTTTTTTCAACTAAACACAAATAACACCTAGCTCTTTTTTAACGTGTTTTATAAGCATATCTCAATGCATCTAGAAAGAGTATCAGCATCTCATAGATAAGAGAAGTATTTTAACCAGCAGGCATGGAGAAACGAAATGACGCAGCTGTGGTTGCAGAGTAGGCAGGGGACACAGCTGGAAAGAGAATCCAGGTTTCTCATGTTCCAGTTACAAGAGGCCAGTTGAAGCCAGTGGCTGATTTACACCAACTGGTGCTTGAAAGGGTAAGGGCCCCACATGCCTGTGCCTTTCAAACGTGTGCCTGCACACATAGGAGACAACTACAATATTATCAACTGCAGCTGTGCAGCTACTACTGGATGAGAACTCTGAGGTGGCAACAGGTTTACAGCATATGGTGACCTCTGTGAAGCCTGGACGTTGGAAGTAAAGATTTGCCTAAAACTACAGGGTGTTTTGTAGACCAAGTTCCAATCACCAGATTGTGGTTCTGTGGTACAGAGGTTGCTCCACTGTCAATGTATACGGCAGAAGATTACGGTGTGAAATTCTAAAAGGTTTGTTGAGATTATCCAATGCATAACGTTGCCACTGGCTGATATCCGCTGATGCCCTGAGATCTGTGCTAGAGCATTGGTTCAGTATGAGCTAAATATCTCCTGTATGAGTATGAACTGAACTCCTACACTGGTCCTACATCTGATCTTGATTCATTTTTGATGGGTCTGAACAAAAGTTCTACAAGTACAGAACATGATAACTGCTTATCTGTGGCAGCAGGTAATCCTGCACAAAAGGCTGTTAGTATAACATTGCAAGGAACTGAAGCTCAGCTGATATGAAGAACTTAGTATGCGTGTGTAGGGCAAGGCTTACAAGGTGAGTCACTCTTGTGCTGATGTGCACAGGGCAATGATCAGGCTGGGGGGCAGGGCCCATCTGAGATCAGTGTGAAGGTATGCTGAATATATGCTGTGTATGCTTAAGCACTATGCCAAAGGCAGTGTGTTTCACTCTTCAAGGCAATTTACACAGACTAGAGGAGACAGAGACAGTGGAGGTTAAATATTCAGGGTGGGGATTTAGCTGCGTGGATCCTATTAAGGTTAATGGAAGTTGTACTACTAAGTCCCTTTGCATCACTCGGTGAATAGTCAGTAACCTTTATACTGTATGCCTTAAGAAGAGTTTAGTCATAAACAGCAGCAGTACTAGAAATAAAACCCATTTGATGAGCTAAATGAAATGATTATTCTAAGGACAGCAAGTTTTGTTGTTGCTATTATGTTCAGAAGCTGAGACAAATTAAGAGTTAAGGAAGAGATTAAGATTTTGTAAGAAGTAACTTCTCTTTTCCTATCTAAGATCCTTTTATAAGCCTTATGATGCATCAGTTTTCAGTAGTATCCCCATGAAGATGTCATCACAGTCTCATCCTGTCCTGTTCCAAATATCTCCTGAGAAATTTGAGCCACCGTATCTACACCGAGAGCTAAGCACTGAGAGCCCTTGGCACAAACTGGGCTGTAGTCAAAGTGCAGCCAAGATATGGCTTTAGCCTTGATTGTAGTACTCTGAGGTCTTAGACCTGAGATGCAGTTTCTGTAATATCTGGGTGCAAAGTGTTCAGATGCGTGTACCATTGCATGCTGGATTGCTAGATTTCTCTCTGGTGCTCCTCAATAGAAAATAGGAGGGCATGGGAAACCTGGCTTTTATGCAATAAATGGAATCTCACTGGTCTGTAGCGAAGTTGCAGACACCCTCAACTGAGCAAATTTGGATCCTCCAACACCAGAGCACCTGTAATTCTCCTGAAAATGCTTCACATTATGAAACCCATGCCACTTCAAGAGTGGCTTTTGAATTCACTTTTTTTCAGCAACTCTGTTCACCTGTGACAAGATAAGGGTTAAAAAGTCTTTCTACCTCTAGGAGAAAACAGTAGATTATCAGCCTTATCCTCCTCAGAAACATTCAGGATAGAGGTCAGCTAAACCTTTATGTGAGTCAGGACTCATTTTCTCTAATATAATCGTATGTTTGGTGATGGATTCAAAGAAAATTGCCCAGTACTTGCAGGGTTAAATCACTAATAATGATGTTAGTAGTGATCTGGCTAGCAAAGTGTAATTCCCCTGAGATCACTTTCTCTAAGAAACACAGCTGTGTGCTGTGGTGCTTTTGAGCTGAAGGCATTATACCGGTTTTCCATGTGGATTAGGTGACCACTTTCGCATCTAAGCCTTTTTTGATGCTTAAAGTTCATATGGCTTAGCAGTGAGGTGATAATAGGGTGACATTCACTGTTGTCTGACCATCTTTTGTCTTTATTTGTCTTCATTACCAGTTTTTGGTAACCTTGGAGAAACAAGTTACAGCAACTATCAGCCCGGATGACAAATTTGCAAGCAGGCCAGGGTGAGAGCTGAAGAATCTGATCTGAAGTGAGTCCCTGTTGCTCTTGAGTAATGCACCTTCGCAGACTTCACTCTTCAGGATGATTTGGTGTAGCAAAAAGGTGTGAAACAGGGAAATCCAGACCCAGGTAATTCAGCTCACGTTTAAAAGGAGGTTTTGCTTGTTGATTAGGTAATCCTTCTCTAGGAAATGCACGGCACCAACTGCTTTTCATGCTAGATTAGTGCTCCTGTGGTCAATTTGCTTTTACTAATGTCAGGGCCCCACGGAGCAGGTTCATCTGTCGCATAGCAACTGCTTCAGCAGCAGTGGAGGTAGCCATGCATAAAAGATTACACATGATGGCAGGGCACAAGTGTGAAGATTTTCAAAATTAGATACAATCTCAGCATGAATATGAACTGCAGAATTGACATGGAAGGATTTTTTTCAAGTCATCAAGTTTCCATATTTATCAGAAAAAGCGATTTAACTGCAGCACATGTAAAACAAAGAAAATACAGAGGGCAGTAATTTAGAAAAAGCAGCAAACAAGCCAGTGTCTGTACACAAATAAATGTAAACAGAAAGCCCCACACAGTTTCTACCAACTGTGAGGCCGCCTTCCTTCTGTGCTACAGATGCCCTCAGGAGAGAAGACTATCTACAGTATTTTACGTACATTTCAAAAGGTTACACTCTAAAATGTCCCACAATCACCAGTAAGCACAGGTGAGATAACTTACGTGACTTCATTTACAGTGGACCTCTGAGCAACCTGTAAAGCTCCCACACCCTGCTCTGGGATTCTGCCTCCCTTGCTACCGTGTTCAGAGGAGCACAGACATTTTCAGCTTTTGCTGTTTGCTTTAGATCTGGCTTCTGCTTTGTCACACAGTTGAGATTTCTTGGACATTTCTTTTCAAATTGCATTCAATCTTTCCTCTTAAAAGATGGACACAGGGAGAGAGAGATCGATCGATTAGTTATTTTAAAAGTGGTTTGTCAAGGACTGTGGTTTGTTGCTAAATGAGTTTTTTCTTATCTGTCTCTAAAATGGAGCAAAAGTGAGAATTTGAAGACCTTTGTTTTTGAAGTGCCCTGCTAATTTGACAGACTACTTTTGCAGGGAAGGTTTGTTTTTTGTTTTGTACTCTTCTTTATTCCCTCTTACTGGGAGGACAAAAGACACAGCTCACGCTGCAGAGTACTGTAGCTGATCCTTTTGTATGCAAGACTAGCAGACTTGCCTGAAACAGGAACCTTGGCGGTAAATCAGACTAATGAAGCAGCTCAGAGAGGCGATATGCATTATTTTGTATCCCACAATGATTTTGAAGTCAACACACATACAGTACCAAGTATTTTGTAGACTGAGATACCTGTAGGAGATCCAAGAGAAAGCTGTTCATCTGGTTTCCTCGGTGCTTTCGTTTAACAGCAATTAACTCTCTTTTCATAGTAAGGAATGTAGGAACCATTTCACTCTCTGGATAAATTTTATCTAGGCAAGAAATTGTATTATGACAGTTGCTATCCGTGACACTAAAATGCTTTTATTAGGACAATTACAGCTCTTTTTACTTTAGGCTGAAAGAGAAAGCGAAGAGCTAGCTTTGCTAGAGAGAAAGCAGTTTGTTAGGAATGGCCTTTTGCTGCAAAGAGATCAGGGTCTTCTGGATTAATCTTCGGATTATATAGATTTTCCAAGGATAAGACAGCTAAGTCATCCTCCGTTTCTAAGGAAGACAGTGTTGTAGCTGCTTTGGCTAATCTAAGACAACAGCTTTTCCCTTGGAGGGTGTCAGTAATCCAAAAGATTGGTAGATAAAATAATTGAAGTTCTCAGGGGTTAAGTTTAGAGACTGCAGCCATTTTTGCAAGAGCAGCATCTTATTAAACTGACAAAGCCACACTTCAGTACCCACTGGCCCTTCCTCAGCTGCCATCACCGTGTTATTTCCTCGGCACATTTTGGGACATTCTGAGCAGAAGGGAAGGCAGGAGGAAAAGGTTAGAGCCTTGTAACTGCCAAAATTCTTCCTTGCCACGTGTAAGATTGACAATGCTGTACAGTTTAGCTGTGTTTACCTACTTGACATATCAAAGCACGCTCTAGGCTGCAATGTTGATGGTTATCCTTCTCTACACAATAGGAACACTTTACTATCCTTGTTTGTAGCTGGGAAACTGAGGCACAGTGTTCAGCTGGCATGCTTCCCATTGTGCTATACGTTAACGGCGTAGGAGGGAGGAGGATTCCAAAACCTCATATCCCATTTTGTACTTTAACCAGCCACAGCATGTTCTCTTGGACCCAACGCAGGGCCTGTAAGTCCAGTAGCTAGTATCACATCAGAGGCGATGTCATAGATATGAGTAACTAAGGGTGAGCTTGGGCCTGTAGCGTGACACACAACATAAAGCACACTCAGCCCATGGACCCAAGGGCCCTCCAACCCTCCCTGCATCACTGCCTTTGTGAACGAGCATGCGCAACTTTGTAAGCCACAGCAGCATTTCATGTGATGTCTCCAGTTCTTGACCCTCCCCTTGCATGCTTCTCCAGAAGGCATGGAGCAATAGTGCTGCAGAACAGAAAACTATTACTAAATCAACACTTTGTTCAGGTTTGATCCTGTGAAAGACAAAAGAGAGAAACTCTCTCAGGGGCCACCCGACCATGAATCTTTTTGTGTTTGAAGAGCCCCATCATTAGCCTACACTGCTTGCAGATATCTAACACATTCAGACTATGTTTCTGATAAAATATATAAGATAATTTTCGTACTCTCCTTACATGATATTGTCAAGGGCTCATTTTCTATCTTGCACTTGGACCGCCAGCTTTATAAGTCCAACCCTAGCTTTACTCAGAGCGCATTTGGCAACCACGATTTTTTCAAGGAGTCAAGTCCTTCCCTGTCAGAGTATAAGCAGAAACATGCTGCCATTTTTCTGGAGCTATTAATAGGAGACAGATCATAATCCTTCTTCTTTGACAGGAAGGCGAAAGTAAAGATAAGAGTGATGTCTTTCTGTCTAGATGTATTTAAGTTCATAATGATTATGTTTCCACAACAAAATCCATGTTTCTTACAGTGTACATTGTACACACATAGGCATATGTGCAATTTTAGTACTTTCAATATAGATGAATTCTTTCATTCCTCTTTAAACTGTCCTTTATTCACTTCTGAAAAACACACACCAAGGAGAAAAATAGAAACTGCCCAGTTTGACTCATATATGGATTTAGGTTGTCCAGTCCTGCCTCTAACAACAATCAGTGCCTGTTCCTGCAGGCGAAGGTGCAGTTAACCTGGAGCTATGGGATCACTGCGGCCAGTCACCCTCTCCTACCAATCCTGCCAGGTGAAGGTTGGTGCAGGCTCTGAAGCAAGATGATTCAAAACCATTTAAAAAAAAAAAAATTACTGCTGTCACCTTGTATATACTGTCTATTTACTGTAGTACATCTTCAGAGTCTTGGTTAAGTAGCAGTACCAGAGAAAGCAAAACTATCAAGTTAGTGGTTTTGAATTTGCAACTGTTCAGTCTCATTGTGTCTTCTTTGTACTTATGGAAGGACAAACATAATCACAAAGAATGGGGTAGAGCTGTTAAGCTACTTTTTTTGCCTTTTATCATAATGTCTCTTCATCTTCTTTTTTAATGTAAATAGTCCCAATATCTGCGATTTCTCTTCACATTCAATTTATGTTTCCACCCAGTAAAATCAAACCATTTTATGTTACCTTAACAAAATAATAGATTTGGTATGGTGCAGACACTAATATTAAATTTTTTTCCAGTGTTTTTGGCTACTCCTGTTTATCTGGGATTTTATGCTTCAGCAAAACTGTATTCAGCTTCCAAAGACTTCAGCTACAATCTGGTGGACTCTGATGGAATTAATTTTGATTTTATCATCTTTGTTTGTTCTTAAATATTTACCAGTACACCACAATCTCTTTTTGGTCAAATACTTTATTCAAGCCTTTTTTAAAATTTTCTCTATGTTCTTTAAAAGTCTGACTTTTAAAGATGATACGTGATGATACTACCTTTTCCTTACAAATATTTCAGATCTAATGGTGTGATCACTGAATTCTAATTGGGCGGTAACTTGTATTTTATCGATCAGCCTGGTTCATTTTTTTGAAACAAAGTCCAGGAGAATTATGATCCTCTTGCATCTCCGGTGGTGTATAAACCCAACAGTGAAAGTGAATGAGTTCATTAGAAATTATGTTTTTACAATTACTTTTTTCCAGTTAATGCCAAAGTAGTTTTAAGAGTGTAAAACTTGATCATCCTGTTTGGTAACTTCTTTTTTTTTGTTATCTGCAGATCTATTTATGTATTTATCTTCTGTCTGGACATCTAGTTACACATATAACTGTCTTTCTACTTCTTTCATCCCATGTTTCCCTTCTCCTTTTCTATCCTGTTTATGTCACCGCTGTGGAATCCATCACTTCTTTACAAGTTTTTTGCTACTTTCCTGGATTTCCATGATTTACTCAGTATTTTGTTATATTACTATATATTACTATATTATTTTGGAAAATTAATACTGTTAATTTTTAGGCTTTTTAATGCAAAAACCATAATCCAAGCAGTATACATACTGTATAAAATTTGTTTTGGTACAGAAAAAATAGGCTTCACTTAATTTTTTTATTGATAATAACATTTTCTTGCTGGAAGGAACAATCAGCCTTTCCATTTTCTCTTACTTTGTTTTCCTCATTATACATTTTCAGATTAATAGTATTTTGCTATCACCTCTTTTCACCTGAGATTTGATGTTTCCATTCCACTGTATATCCAGCCCTACAATTAGCATTTGCTAATTAAAAACATCATATTTCACTGTTAATAGCCACTGTATCCTCTTCCTTTCTTTGTTCAGGTACAGTTTATTTTTCTCAGTCTGCATCGTTTAAGTACCATGTCAGGACTGTCTCAATACAGATTCAGAGCCTTCATCCATCAGTGACAAACTGAACTGTTTGTTCATCAAAATTTTTTGCTTAACTCCCAGATACCTGAATGACTATAAGTGAGCCTGAACTCTTTACCTTTCCTCATCATCTCTCTCAGTTTACCCTAGGGACTTAAATCTTGTCTTCAATGCCACCTACCTGGTCTAAAATCTGGCCCTCACTTCTCTGTAGTTTCTGCTTTTTCTGTATGCTCATGGACTCTTGTATTCATTTCATAACTCAGAGGTATCACGGTAATGGTTGCCAAAAAGGTACCTAGCACTGGGATTCAAGCCTAGTTAGAGGTGAGGCTGCCAGTAGAGACAATGGCAAGAGAAAGGCACCTCCAGAGAGCAATTAATTTTACCTGTCTTAGACACAGGCCTTAGAATGGGCATGAACTACTGCACTGGCAGTATTTCTTCCTCTCTCCAATGGCTGCAGTGGGAGCTGAAGTGACTAGCTTAAAGTTGGTGCCTTGCCTTACTAAAAAGTTAAAGCTAGGTGAGATGAATCCCACCCTCAGGTTCAGAGCATGACATCCAAAGATGATGCTGAACGTGCTACCTCATAAATTGGTCCTGTTGGCAGGGAACTAGCTGGTCCATTTGAGAACCAGACATTTAGTCACTAAGCAGGTATGAAAAGAAGCAGGCAGCCCCATCTGCAAATGGATATTATCTGGATAGAGCAGTCTCTACCCACCCAGAAGACTTCTGTTAGTGAGAGAGTTTGCTACTGCTGCCGTAGATGATCAAGCCTTCAGCTCCCACCTGTTATGTCAGGTTATTCAAAGACTCTGTGTACCTCTGTGTTGTAGCACAAAGACTGTACTGCAGTTTCCAAATGCAGGCATCTCATGCAGCTAACTTGTGTACCACAGTGACCCGTGAGAATAGTGTATTTAATCCTGCATCCCTTATTTCTGGTCTGTCAAGAAACTTCAAATTGATCTTCAAGCTTAATTTTATAATAACCCATAGGTAGTTTAAATATTTCAGTCAGTTCACCTCCTAATCACCTTTCCTTGAGGCTAAATAATTCCCATTTCATCATTCTCTCAGCTACTGTGTTAGCCTTCTCCAGTACATTAATCATTTTGGTTGCCCTCTTCTGTACTTTCTCCATTTTATTTACATCTGTCTTCCACTCTCATGACCAAAATTGGACATTATATTCCAAATTTGGTCTACCACCACAGGGTCTTATAAAGTAAAAATGTAATTTTATTGGCTTTGTTACAGATATAACTCTTTCTTAATGTATACTAGCATCTTACTAACCTTCTTCACAGCTGCTGCCTGTTGAACTGAGTGTATGAGCTGGATCAGTCAAACATACCCAGGGCTTTTTCCTCTCTCATGTTAACTATTTCATTACCAACTCATCTGTTTTTAGTTTTAGTGCATCTCTGTTAATATCAGCATTACTTACCGTGTGTATACTAGTTTCCTGTGAAGAGGAAAGAAGAGGCAGGCATTGTGATACGAAGTGAGGGTACTGGCACTGATCAGTGAAGTTCTTGAAAACCCAGATAATTTCATTGTAATTTGTCTTTTTCTCTTCTGCTTTATATTTCATATTTCCTTTATGCCCTTTATGTTTCCATTAGTGCTACCAAAACTATTCTATAACAGCTATATCCTTCAGAGTTTCAATTATCAGCCCTATTTCAGTGTCATTTGTATTATTTAATAAATATAGAGAAAAATCTTAAAAGGGACAGTCTGAGGATAGCAGGGATATAGTAATGTTAAAAATGCTGACTAAATTGCTGGTCTGGTTTTCTCAGAGATACAAACTCATCTTTTTCGTAAAAAGAAAACCAAAAGAAAATGCTTTCATTACAAACCTCCCCCCCCAAATCCATGAGCAATTTGAAAGAAAATTCTGTTCAGGAAAATATGGATGATCCTATTTTCTGAACAAAGCCAAGATTTAGGGTTTTTTGCATCAAATGTTTTGTCATATAGTCTTCGTAGGATTTTATGCACCCTTATATTTAGACAGATTTAGAATTATGAACCTTATCATAAATCAAGACACTTTGCGTGTCTTGTACATTTTTAATAACAGAGTAAAGCAAGACAATTAAACATCACACTAGATAAATATAGGGGAGGATGGGTATAGCATACTATTTTCTTCTAAATTTCTTATTATTTTAGGGACAGATGATTCCAGTAGTTAGGTTGTCAGGTTGGGACTTAGGAAATCTGAGTTCAATTTGAGTTCAATTGAGTTCAGTTTCAGGGCAAGTCATGTAATTTATATTTGCCTCAGTTTCTCATTGATGACAGTTTCTCTGTAAATGCTGAATGCACTGGATACCATGGTCATAAAGACCATGTAACAAAATAAAGGTCTCAGATGACAAGCCCATCTTAATCCCATTTTACTGGAAGCAAGGGCAGTGCTTTTATGCAGCAAACAGGCTTAAGTTACTAATGACCAAATCCTGATATTTGGTCATTAGCCTTGACTGGTTTTAAATATGCTGGAGGGAAGGACAGAGGTGGTTTCTGGAGCAACCACACATTATTAAATTAGTTTGCCTTCTGCAGTTATTGGTAAGAAAAATGTGACATCCAGATTTCTCAGGAATCCTTGGAAACAAGTGCAGCAAGAATGGTACAAAAAGGATTTAAAAGGGATAAAAACACGGCCCAGAATTCCCAGAAGATTTATGTTGTAACTAGACATTGTATCCTGAAAAAATATCCTGTGTCCTCTGAGAACCAAACTACTACTAAGATTTTCAGGAAAAAATACGCCTTTTGCCTTGAAATATTCTGCTCTTGGCTTGGATGGGCATACGCTTTGCTGGGTGAAAAACTGGTTGGATGGCTGAGTCCAGAGAGTTGTGGTCAATGGAGTTAAATCCAGCTGGTGGCCGGTCACGAGCCGTGTCTCCCAGGGCTCAGTACTGGGGCCACTCCTGTTTAACATCTTTATCAATGATTTGGACGAGGGGATGGAGTGTACCCGTAGTAAGTTTGCAGATGACACCAAGCTGGGTGGGAGTGTTGATCTGCTTGAGGGTAGGGAAGATCTACAGAGGGATCTAGATAGGCTGGATCACTGGGCCAAGGCCAATTCCGTGAGTTTCCATAAGTCCAAGTGCTGGATCCTGCACTTTGGCCACAACAACCCCCAGCACTACTACAGGCTTGGGGAGGAGTGGCTGGAGAGCTGCCAGGCAGAGAGGGACCTGGGAGTGTTGATTGACAGCCGGCTGAATGTGAGCCAGCAGTGTGCTCAGGTGGCCAAGAAGGCCAATGGCATCCTGGCCTGTGTCAGGAATAGTGTGGCCGACAGGAGTAGGGAGGTGATCATTCCTCTGTACTCGGCTTTGGTGAGCCTCCACCTCGAGTAATGTGTCCAGTTTTGGGCTCCTCTCTACAAGAAGGACATTGAGGTGCTGGAGAGGGTACAGAGTGGGGCTACCAAGCCAGTAAAGGATTTGGATCATGTCTGCTATGAGGAACGGCCGAGGGATCTGGGGCTATTTAGCCTGGAGAAGAGAAGGCTGAGGGCAGACCTTATCACTCTCTAAAACTACCTGAAAGGAAGTTGTAGCGAGGTGGAGGTTGGTCTGTTCTCCCTAGTAACAAGCGATAGAACAAGGGGAAACAGCCTTAAGCTGCACCAGGAGAGGTTCAGGCTGGATATTAGGAAGAACTTCTTTACTCAAAGTGTTGTCAGGCATTGGAACAGCCTGCCCAGGGAGGTGGTGGAGTCACCATCCCTGGAGGTGTTTAAGAGATGGGTGGGTGCTGTGCTTAGGGACACGATTTAGTGGTGTTGACAGAGCTAGGACAAAGGTTGGACTCGATGATCTTGAAGGTCTTTTCCAACCAAAACTGTTCTATGATTCTATGATAGTTTGGTCACTTTAAAAAGTAGGAAATATGTACATGTAAAGTTTTGTACTGTTCATCTAAGGTATTCCTCTACTCCTTTATGCTGTTCAGACTGCACATACTGCTTTTATTTTGACCTGGGTACCAACAGAGTGTCATTGAGAGCTATTTTTAGTGCATATATAATTGTTACGGACCAACTGATGCCATGTGATGCTTAACCACATTCAGATGGAGGAAAATACTTGAGAAGTCCTGAAATTGTCTCTGCCTAAAATATTACCCAGTATTTCAATAGATGTAAACTCAAAAAATGGATGCAACTCACTGTATATCTGACCAAGCAATGCTCATTTACCCCAGATGAGGACTTGACTCCAGTGTTTAGACTGAATACATACGATGGTATTTATTTTTGCCCAGAAGGCAATCAGAGGTAGGATTTCCAAACACAAATTGTACTGGCATAATCCATTTAGCTGGGATTTAAGGATTAAAAAAAGAGTAAGAGAATGACTTGGATGCCCATGATGTAAATAAGATTAGATAATGAATCATTTCCTAATGCGCTGAGAAAATAAGATTAGATTGTTGCTGGTCATGTGAACATTTTTTCACTGATGACAAAATCCAAACCTCTGAAAATAATCCTTTGCTTGTCCTCATCTCCTACATTGTATCAGGAATGTGTCCTTAGTGGCAGTAATTTTAGACATCAAATGTGAATACTGCAGTTTTGTGTGACTTCAGGATATAAGACGACAGAGAACTGGTGGTCCACAGTTTACTGCAATTTCTGTTGCTCAATTTTTGTCATCTGAGTTAGTTTATGAAAGTTAGAAGCAAACTGAGACCATGGAAAATAATTGAGCTCTGCCACCATTTTCAATGCAGCCAGAGTTTACTTGGGAGTTTTCATGTAGTGTCTGTCTGCCATATGAGGAACTGGACTTAAACAATTTTTTATATGACAATAACTAATAGTGCCAGAAAACAACACTCATGTTAGCCATCAGCTAAACCTGGAGAGCAGAAGCAGCAAATGCTTTATTCATTGAGACTCCATCTTTTACCCTTTTCAGGTTTCAGCTATCATTAAACCTTTTTTCACCAAAGTAGTTTTAAATTACCACATTAATTTAAAAATCAAGCTAAGTTCCTTAGTAAGTGAACCATTTTCATCAGTATCTGAAAGAATTCATTATAAAGTTGATTCACTAAGAGCTCTCAACCTACTACATCAAAAGAACACCACAATTTTCACAATTCATTTTGTTCTTACAGTTGAGGTTCAAAATATTTATTGAGCTGCTCCTGTTGGGGTTTCATGTAAAACATTCTAAAAGTACTGCTGAATTTTTTTGGTAGTAATTTCTCTTACTAAATACACATATGGGGCCAGTATGCTGTGGGAGACACACATCCAGCTGTTGTAAATCTGTATGGCTCTATTGACTTCCTCCGAGCTACTCTAATTCATAGAGATCTGACCTATTAAAAATCTTTATTTCTGCTTTTGCATGTTTATATCCTAGTCAATCTTCAGTGATGGGAAAGGTTGAGATGAAGGAGTAGATCAATGTGAGACCAATTGTTAAAATTTTAACTGTGTTCATTGGAAGAAATAATGTTGTGTTACTACAAGGTTTATATAACACAAAACACAGTGGGATCCATTTATGAGATGAGCTCTTACGTGCTACCGCAACATAAATAAAGTACGTGCTTTCCTCATCTAGCCATGGCAGGGAGTAAAGGTGAAGGAATAACTGTACAGGGGAGAAGGGAAAGAGAAAGAGTTTGGACAACTGTTTACTCAAATCCTGAGGGCTGTGGTGGTATGTTTGCATGAGCCCTCTTTTTTTGTATTATTCTTATCTGTAAGGGAGTTTTCATGTAGTTTGAATTAACTGTATTTGGCAAACCAAAAACTATTCTTCTGAGTCAACAGGTGGAAAAATCTTAATATCGTCTTGTTGGGTAAACAAAATGAAGCAATTCCCTTCAAGATGGTTGGTATTTCCTACTGCATTGAGCCTCTTGTTAAAACAAACTGAAAGTTAGAAAATTGAGCTCAGATCTAGTGAGCGGTTTTCAGGGAAGTTTAACATGGCAAAGTGACTTCACCAAAATAACAAAATCACTGTACTGCCTGTCTCAGCTGTACTCTCATAGAGCTTTACTATCAGAGAGCAGATGGGAGATACTGGTCCCAGAGATAGCCTAAAGGCTCCAGGCTGTAAAGATATTGGTTTAGTTGTCTGAATATTCCTTTTCGTAGTGTTTTGTAGCGAGGAACTATTGCTCATTTCAGTCTTTATTGGTAGCATGTTCCATATGAATCATTACTTTGCTTCTGAAAAGCACAACTTAGAGGAAGTTTGTCAGAGAAGAGTTTTGGAGTTTTTCATTCCTGCAGAAATTCCTTTCCTAGGCATTGTCGTGGAAAGAGATGTTTTGTTCCAACAACTCCAAAAGCAGATCAATATCCACAGAAGCAATAAAACACCTCAGCAGAAGAAAAGCAAGTGCAATTCAAGAGTGATTTGCCTCTGCCAAGTAAGCCTATGGCAATAGAAAACTTGGTGAGGAGCAGTGGATGGCAGTGGCACCATATCACACACCCAGCACTGACAGAGCACAAAGGACCAGGGAATAGGATACAGTGTACAGTAAAAGGCCTGATTTGCAAAGAGGAGCAAGGTATAGAGCTATACATACCTTGCCAAAAGGGGTGTTAAAACAAGAGTTAATGAAATGCACAGATTGTATATTTTCTGTAGGTTACTCATTTCTTGTGTTCCGCAGAGCAGCATTGTATGCTGGCAAAGGAGAGGCTTGGAAGTCAAGTGCCCATGGAGACAGTAGATGTTACCTCACCTAGCTGGCCCCTGGATCACCAGCATAACTAGGAATGCATTTTTACCTTCTAGAACAACTAATGGTCCTACCTTTCCTAATTGTCTCCAGCAATGCTATACCACAAAACCTCCTGGGTGGTAACCAGTTCTTCCTGAAATCAGTGGTGTACAGGAGTGTGAATGTTGAAATCTGCGGGAGCTGCGTGAGGACACTGACACGATCAATGTGATCTAACAAGTGAACCTTTATTTCCATGTTTCCAGTGCAATTTATAACCCTCGACCACACCCAATAAATACTGATTGGCTTCATCGCAAATAACAGCCCATAGTCCAACCCGCTTGGCCACATTGCGAGTCATGTTCAAGTCACGTTCACAGATGTTCACACCCATCTTCTTCAAGAAATTAACACTGCGTCATTACTGGCGGCTGTCTCTTCTCCTGCACCTGTAAGATGTTCATGCCCCCTGCACCGGAAGTTGTTTATGCTTTCAGCAGTTCCGGTACGTCCCAGCTCAGGTTCTCTGGAAAGGCTG